>NW_022589707.1:11934653-11979409 GCF_004348235.1 Phoca vitulina
AATTGTGTAAGACTGTTGAATCACAGACGTGTACCTCTGAAACAAATAATACATTATATGTTTAAAAAAAAAAAGAGGAAGATAGCAGGAGGGGAAGAATGAAAGGGGGGAAATTGGAGAGGGAGACGAACCATGAGAGACGATGGACTCTGAAAAACAAACTGAGGAAAGGAAAGGCCATGGGCTTGTAAGCGCCAAGAGCGCCGGGACGCCGAGCTCCTCCGGGTTAGAAGCAGAAGCAGCCCCTCCACCTTGGCCGACCCAGTAAAGAGCTGCCACTGTATCTGGCTTCTTGGGATTCGCATTAATGTGGATCTTCCACATAAACGATTTACGGATGAAATAAAAGCCCTTTAAGAGTAAAAAAAAAAGAAAAACTGAGGGTTCTAGAGGGGCGGGGGGTGGGGGAATGGATTAGCCTGGTGATGGGTATTAAAGAGGGCACGTTCTGCATGGAGCACTGGGTGTTATACACAAACAATGAATCATGGAACACTACATCAAAAACTAATGATGTAATGTATGGTGATTAATATAATAATAAATACCCATAGGCAGGAATCTCTGGGATGTTGGACTTAGCAACATTTTTCTAGATATATCTCCTCAGGCAAAGGAAACAAAAGCAAAATGAAACTATTGGACTACACCAAAATAAAAAGCTCTTATATAGTGAAGCCATCAACAAAACAAAGTCAACCTATTGAGTGGGAGAAGATACTTACAAATGATATACCTAAGGGATTAATATCCAAAATATGTAAAGAGCTTATATAACTCTAAACCCCCACCCCCCCAAATAACCTGATTAAGAAATGGGCAGAGGGGGGCGCCTGGGTGGCTCAATTGGTTAAGCGGCTGCCTTTGACTCAGGTCATGATCCCAGGGTCCAGGGATTGAGCCCTGTGTCAGGCTCCCTCTTAGCGGG
The DNA here is from genome assembly GCF_004348235.1 of Phoca vitulina. Classification (NCBI taxonomy): domain Eukaryota; kingdom Metazoa; phylum Chordata; class Mammalia; order Carnivora; family Phocidae; genus Phoca; species Phoca vitulina. Next base: position 11,935,582 of record NW_022589707.1, read on the forward strand.
GAGTCTGCTTGTCCCTCTCACTCTCTCAAATAAATAAAATCTTAAAAAAAAAAAAAAAGAAATGGGCAGAGGACTTGAACAGACATTTTTCCAAAGAAGACATTCAGATGGCCAACAGACATATGAAAAGATGCTCGACATCACTAATCATCAGGAAATTGCAAATCAAAACTGCAATGAGGGGGCACCTGGGTGGCTCAGTCGTTAAGCGTCTGCCTTCGGCTCAGGTCATGATCCCGGGTTCCTGGGATCGAGCCCCGCATCGGGCTCCTCGCTCAGCGGGAACCCTGCTTCTCCCTCTCCCACTTCCCCTGCTTGTGGTTCCCTCTCTCGCTGTGTCTCTCTGTGTCAAATAAATAAATAAAAAATCTTAAAAAAAAAAAAAAAAACTGCAATGAGATATCACCTTACACCTGCCAGAATGGCTAAAATCAAAAAGACAAGAAATAAGTGTTTAGTGAAGGTGAGAAAAGGGAACTCTCATGCACTGTTGGCAGGAATGTAAATTGTTGCAGCCACTGTGGAAAAGAGTGACAATCTCTTAGAGGAAATGGATCAGTAAAACCAAGAGTACCCCACCAAATTCTTATGAAGAGTAGCTAAGCCCAAGGAAGTAGTTCGTCAATATTTTCTCCTGCTAATCTAAATTTAGAAAGAGAAATAAAGGTTCTCACCATTCTCAACCCATTGAGTTCTGTAGACAGAGGTTCTGGGAGGCTGATGGGGTAGGAAATCCTACCTTCTGCCAGCTATCTGTCAGATGTCCTAAGATCTCAAAGCTGCAGAATCTTCATGGCAAATGTCCAGTGGAAGTTTATCCTGCCAACAATGCCAATTGAAGAGGAGGAAGAGATCTTCTGTCCAAGATTCTTCTAGCTGGACTAAGAAATTTACACGAGACAGATTAACAGGAGAAAACCACCATTTTATTTTGTGCACAAACAGACCCAATGATGAAACTGAGAAATAAATGAGCAAGGCAGGCAGTTTTTATACAATTTAGACAAAGAGACCATAAATCTGTGAGAAATTGACAGGATAAAGAAAATAGGTATTCGGGAGCTTTAGTAGGGGATTCCTAGTGGAATTTGGGCTGAGGTGGTAGATTAATAAAAAAGTAACAAGGTTTGTTTCTACAGCTTTCTTTTTAGTTCTTAGTGCAAGGAGAGTACCTTTCATGTGGGAGATTTTTTTCTGCTTTCAAGAGGACAGAGGAGGGTCTGAGTGTCCTTGCACTGTGGTTCCCCAAGTAGCTTCAATTCAAAATAATGAGTATGCCATGGTGGTACATTATGGAGCCTGCCCTTGGCCCCTGCAGGGGAACATAGCAAAGACCTGGGCAGATGCACAGTGAGAAGATCCATATCATAGAGATCAGAAATCAAGATCCTATGTTTGTTGTAGTTTGTTTCTCTTCAGCTTGGAGTAAATAGAATTATGAGTAACTCTGCCCTTAGATAAAGCGTTTTGGTCTCAATGGCTTTATTCTGAAAAACAGGAGTAGATCTTACCTGTGACAGTTTATTCTTGGGTTGAAACAACTGTCAATGTAGATAAAAATCCATTAATATATTATTCTAATTGAAGTGACCTGTCAAAATGAGTATAAACAATATTTGTAAGTAAAAACTAGTCATAAGCGTTGGGGTATGTTCAGTACGGACCAAGCTAGGGCGGAGACTTTGTAGTGTGCTCTCTCTTTCCAGCAGCTTCCTACCAGTAGACACTGCAGAGAAGGGAGGGACCAGGGATCACATCTTATTCGGTTCTGTAGTGCCGGCCCCAGCCTAGTGTCTGACTTGGGGAATAAGTGAACGCTTGCCAAGATTTCTTATTCCATCAAGTTTCTGAGAAACCTTTTATCGGTTCCTGATACCTGTTCCCGCTCTTCATTAGCTGGTTGGCAAGAAAGCAAATAAGAGGAAACCTTTCGGAGACTCGTTTATAAGATTTCTAACATTCCTAAGAAGGAGTGGACGACACACACAAGGGATTGCTGTCTGATCGCAGGTGGCGTTCGGGTGGGGAAGAGCATCCTGGTGTCATCTGATGCTCCGTGCAAGGAGATGCCTCTCAGGGTAGCGTTAAAGATTCTCCAGTTTCTGAAGCAGGCTGCCCGGGGGTGAAGCTTACATCTTTAGAGCTGGTCCTGGCTGATGCCTGGGGCTTACTATGTGTCTATTCTCAGTACCATTTTGAGACACCTCCCCTGAGCTTTACCTACTTAAATTGCTAACCATTCTACCAAATAGCCTCAATTTGAACCAAGTAAGGCAGGCTGCAAGGGTCCCAGAGATTGGGGGCAGGGGGGAAGGAGGAAGCTTGGTCTACACTTAAGAGAAATAAGATCCATACCTTTTAAGAAAAAAAGGGTATAATAATTTGTTGACCTATTGAATTATTTTTATCTTTTGAGATGGGAGAAGAACCAAGGAGAAAAGCAGTGGTGGTTCCCAAGCACAAGGAAAATGTCTGTGCATCACTTGCAATCACAGGTCATTTCTGTGCTAGTTGCTCTCATCCAGGGAATGGTATCATCCTCCCAAAAAGGGGATGGTTTTTAAAGTGGGATTTTTGAACCAAGTATGTGGAGGAGGGGTGGGAAGGGCCAGCGGGGATTGGATTTACCCAGCCTCTTAGCTCTTCATTCAGTATCCTGCTTGAAGAACAAAGACCCGGGGGAGGAGAAAGCTGCACAGCAGTGGGGGGTGTAGAACAGCTAAGACACATTAGTTCATATTCAGATTTCGAGCTTATGAATATCAAACACCAGCTTCCAGCCTTCTGAGTTCTCTGAGCAGAGAGTTAGGGAGGAAAGGGAAATTTTGTAGAATAAAATGTTTTGCCACACTGACCATTTTCACCATGATTTCTTATAAAGAGTCATTTTCTACCTTCTGAAACAACTGATCAGACACCTGGTTTTTATCTTGAATTTGTACATTGTTTCTTAATAAAAGTGATAAATTTCTTGCAGGTGTTTCCCATCACCATTACCTTTCAAGTGCTTGTGTGCTGTTTCAAAAGCTCTCCAATTTTTGCCTCATATAGTGATGGTGGTACATGTTACTACAAACGATCGTAAGCAACCTGTCTTCCTAATGCCTAGCAGCTGGATCAATCATAAACCACTTCTCAAGCTACAGGTCTGTTTCTACTTTAGAAATGTAAGGAAGATCAGTCTACTTGTGGAGGTTTTAGAGGTCACGCAGTAAGTTGCCGTAGCCACTCTCTCAAATCCTCTTTGCTTTAATGGGAACACACTGATTTTTGTAATGCTGCAATGGCCAGTTCTCTTTATCTCCAATCTGTTGCTTTTAAATGAATCTTAACCTGAAAGCAACTTTCCAAGCAGTTGGCCACACCTAATCTATTTTTAATGTTACTCAGTAGCCCCTCGATCCAGAACGCTGAAAGAAAAAAAAATAAACGGGAGATTTTGCATTAAATATAGCATGATGGAAATCTGTCTCCTTAAAAATCATAGCACAACCTTATCAGAAGGATGGGGCTTGATGTTCCCAACTGGCCCTGAGCCTAGGATGTAATGCTGGACTGGCCTTGCCTGCCTCTGAAGCCCCTTCGTGCTAAAGTTGTACAGGCTTAGAGGATGGGGAGTTCTAAAATGGGATGAACTGCAAGCCTACAAAAAGGAAAGAACCCTCTGGGAGACTAAATCATGGTTTAGTTCAACACCTTAGAAAATTGTGTATCTCACCCACGGAGCAGTCTTCTACAGGAGAGCTTGTGATCCCAGGGCCAGCCTCGAAGTGTAATTGCAGATAACACAGCAGTGTCTCAGCCTGAGATTTCTCTCATTAATAAGGGCTCAAGCACATAGGTGGATGTCAGAAAAGATCCAATTTCTTTGTCCCTGTCTTCTATTCAGCATTCAAGCAACCATCAAAAAAGCACAGATCAATGAGTTGAGTGTGTATTACTGTCAAAACTTCTTAAAAGAAAGAGAAAGCCCATCTGGCCAGGCAAGTATTTGTTAATAGTCAAAGCTTTTCAGTGATGTTCTTTATCTGCAAATTAACTTAATAAAATCATCCCATCATTAAAATTAAGTTATGTTCATGTCTGATTGTTTCTTAATCAGCACGTCAAGAATTTAGCATCTGGCTTCATTATTGCACGCAACTCTGGTACACAGATGCGTTCTGAAGCTATGGGAGCTTCTGATGATAATTATTGGAGTTTTATTATTTCCTGTAATAGCTTCAAATGAAATTTACTGCATGAACATATTCCTTTCATGAAGGCCACACATCTGTGTCAATTTCCCAGAGTCATTAACATGGTTGATGGGGCGCCTGGGTGGCTCAGTTGGTTAAGCGACTGCCTTCGGCTCAGGTCATGATCCTGGAGTCCCTGGATGGAGTCCCGCATCGGGCTCCCTGCTCGGCAGGGAGTCTGCTTCTCCCTCTGACCCTCCCCCCTCTCATGTGCTCTCTCTCATTCTCTCTCTCTCAAATAAATAAATAAAATCTTTAAAAAAAAAAAAAAAAAAATGGTTGCAAGGATGGATTTCATTCCAGCAATTGAATGGAGTGACACGGTATTAATAGTAGACATATTTACCATGTGTGAGGAGCTTTGCTCCGCCTAATCCTCGTGACAAATCATGGAAGTTAGAAAATTATCCTAGTTTCACAGATAGGGGAAACTGAGGCACAGAAGAGCTAATGCCTCAGTTAACCATTAAGTGTTGGAGCTGGGATTTGAACCCATGAAGACTGATTCCAGAATCTATGCTCTTAATCACAGCACTATGCCAGCTCTAAAATCTTCGTAAGAGTCCAGTTGGTATAGATCTCTATACGCTAAAAGTCAGCAATTAGTCTTGAATTGGTTTTCTCGCTATGATGTTAACATCTGCCTTCGAATTCAGAGCTTATTCTCTACCTTTCCTCTGAAAGCTTATGGTCTGCAATGCAAGCAAGAAAATAAAAACCAGAAAGTAGCAAAACAGCACTCTGAAATGGTTCTGGTTCTTAAATGGTCACATCACCTGGTATCTGAATCATATGGCTTTCGGGTTAATCAATAATATCAAATACGCAGTATGGAAACTTAGGTAATTAAATCACAAAGCCTTTATCAATAATTTGCTTAAGTAGCTGTAATTTACAGAATGTTTAATGTATGCGTTAACCATTCTTCTAGTTTCTCCAAGTCCTGTCTCAGAAAGCATTTAAATTATGTTATCTCATCTACCTGGGTACATGCCGTCCCTGAATTATACTTTGATAATAAACCTTCAACCATTATACAAGGATCATTACAAGAGTTTTCATTTTCAACGATTCACTGTCTTTGGCACAAATGGAGTTTAATGCGCTATCCATTATCCACTGGATTGTCTAATATCCCCCTTTCACACAAGAATCAAGGTTACAGTGTTGCTCAAATTTTGATTCTAGAAAACACTGGTCTCTGCAGATATGTTTGCATATGTAATTTTATCAGAAAATGAAAACCCAACTGTCATCCTTTTTATACAAATATCATCAGGATTAACTGTGTGTCACAGAGACCCAAACCACAGTAACTTAACCTAATGGCTTATTTTTCACAGGAGATAGGCACACTGGGGCTAGTTCAGTCCCTCGAAGTCCTCAACGAAAGCAGTGGAAGCCGCTATACAATGGCGCATCTGCAGAAGCCTGCCTGTGTGCCCAGAGTTGCCAGAGGGTCGGTTATATGCCTCTCATTTCTGCCTCCCGCATCACACCAAGTACATGTAGTGGGGGAATCTATCCCCCAACACTGCTGGTGAATATTCCGGGGAATGTAGATTCCAAGACTCCCCAACCCTCTGCTACAGGGGGAGAGATTAGAATTAGAGGGGCAATCCAGCACACTCAGCCCCGTGGCTGGACTATTAAATAATACTATTTTACATCCAAACAAACAATGGAGTGAGCAGCGTGCTTCTGCCTAATATGATGTGCCACCTCTCATCCAAACGCACCATCCAGGTCAGCTGCAATTCCCTTTGAGATCCTGGAACCTGAAACTAAAAATTAAGCCAACCATCACATCTTGTGTAAAATGAAATGGGGGAAGGAGATTGGTCACTGATCATAAAATTAATTTGCTAATGTTACTAATATATTCATAACAAAGCAAGGAGCAAAACGGGCAGGCTTGCGACGGTCTTCATTTTCTCAACTGTCTGTGAGGCCATAGTTGGCGTTTACAGCTTTCTTATTCTGCTTGCCATGCTGTTCCCTCTGCCCTCTGTCTGCTCCTCAGCTTCTCCAGGGTCTTTACCTTGTGGAATGACCCAGACCTTCAATCCTGAAGTGCAGGGAGCCTGTTGTTGCTGTACCAGTGGTGGTGTCTTCCATTAACTTGAACCTCTGGACATTTCAGTACCAGGAAAGGTTCCGAGGGAGTGCCCTGACTTGCAAACATTTCTTCTCCTCCTGGTATGGCAGGATCCTTGTTTCTCTTTCAGGATCCAAATTCCCCCGAACAATGACCACAGTCCTTTTCTTTGCTTATTGCTCCAGTGACATAAGAAGCCAAAAACGACCAGGTGGCAGTCTCAACTTCCTCCCCACCTGAACCTTTGCTGCATCCCTTGGTAAAAAGTATTCCTCCCTTGGAATCTCAGACTTCTAGACCAGCAGCCCTTAAAGTTGTGGGACACAAGAAATAAACATTTTGCAAGGGGGTTTACTGAGGGGTGAGGGTGTGAATCCACTTCACATCTATCCCAATTCTTGGTCCTGGGTTTTCTCTCTTGGGGTAAAAAGGACCGTGTAGAGGTTGCTGGTTCCAGCCGAGATGGCATCTTGCAGGACCGTAGGTTTTAATTGCTCCTCCAACACCTCGAGACTGAACCAGGATGTGTCCACTTACTTACCTAGAAGCTTTTCTTCCGGCTGCCACACAAGAGGCCGGTCTCAGGTGTTGGTTACTGGTTTAGGCCAACTTGAGTGACAGAGTTGGCCTGGCTCGGTCCATCTGTCTCTGGCATCTTCGTCAAACACTGCTTAGACACATGCAAATGAACACACACATTTTGCAGGGTTTCTGGTGTGAATCCCGAAAGCTACATTTTCTCTTTTTCTCTTGAAGGCTCCCCGTCTCCCGCCCCCCCCACTCTCTTTGATGGGCGCATTTCCAATGTGTTAAATCTAGGAAAAGATGTCATCAAAGGGAGAAAAACAGGTGGGGAAGAAAGAGATGAAAACACTCTTTGACAGTTCACTTCTGTTTTGCAGCTGCGAGGAGAGCCACAGATTTGAATTGCGTTACCTCCCTCACCAAGCTAATTAATTCTCCTTTTAAAACAAAACAAAAAACGTCTCCTTCCTTCAATCAGTGTCAACAGCCAATTACAATCTTTCATCACCCAGTGTAATAACACAAATGTTATCAAGGAAGAAAACAGTTGGACTGACAAGATTAGCAATTCACTCCTTCTTTCTTAATCTTGTAATCACATGGGATGCAGCAGTTTACAATAATATATACCCAAGTTTGCCAGTAAATTACCCCATAAAGGCCATGTGTAAATTCCCCATCATGTCATGTCTACTTTTGGCATAGAAGCACGTTTCTTCCTGTAGGAGACATGGGATAAATTAAGATCAACTCCTTAGAGAGCTTTTTCCTCATCCATTAACCACTGCAGAAGGTTGTTAATTATGTAAAGAGGGGCATACTTGGTAGAATATATAACCACGGATGGCATTTAGGGGCAACAGAAAATGGAGGCAGCTGACAGTGACAGAAGGTATTTGGCCAGTGATAAGATCAGCACTTTGCTGTCATGTGCTGGAAGACAAAAGGCTTCTTGCCTTGTTAGGATCAAATATTTGTTGATATGATTTGAGTTTTTTCCCTGACATCTTTGGGAGGCCTGACTTGGTTATCAGTGCTGAAAAACCACACTCCCTACAACTCTAGCAGTTGTGAGTGTAATGGGTATGAATTTTAAACCACAAACTGGATTGTGAAAGCAATGTCACAGAGAATTGATAAAAAGAAACTGACTTAAAGAACTGATTCCCAGCCCCCATCCTGTCGGGCTGGTGGGGGTCTCATCCTCCATCTTGGCTATGGCTACTGCATCTCCTTGGGGTTGAACAAAGACCCAGGAAGCTTATCTGATGTTTAGAGAATGAATGAGGGGCTCTGATTTCTGTTCGTCCTTGAGTGTTGGGGTTCCTGAAGCCTGGTGACCCTGCAGCTCCAGTGCCTGCCCTGGAAACACTGTCTTGGTTTCCCCTTGGCTGTGTTGCTCTCAGTTATTTACCTGGTCCAAATGCTCAGCTTACCTCAGGTTGGGGAGCATGGGGCCCGGACGGGTAACTAACCACATAAAGGCTTTAATGAAGCAAAAGAAGGGGAAGGCAGAGGCAGACCAATGCTCTGTGCAAGTGTAGATCTTGCTTCTCCTACCTTGGGTGGAGAAGGAATGGGGGCTTTCGTTTAGAGCCTTCTGTGTGCCTGGTATTCTCCTAGCTTCCAAGAGGACTCACCCCCGCCCCCACTGTGGTCAGAGCAGGGTGCTGCTGCTGCCCAGTGTGGTCTGGAGGCCCCTCGGCTTCTGCTGCTACATCCATACTTGACTCTGGCCCCTGAAGGAGAATTTCTCCTTCCTGGGTAGCCAGAGGAATTTTAGATCTTTTCTGAGAGCCATCACACTTCGTTCGGACCCCCTCTATTGAGGAAACTGGAATACATTTCCTACTTTCCCGAAGTCCTCATCATTTCTGCCAGGACCTGTGATCTCTAGCTGAAAAGCCCAGGAAGGCATGAAGAAGCAGACCCCACAACCAGCCGCCACTGGGAGTCACACACTTTCCACACAGGGTCAGATCTTAGCAGTGTGAAAGAAACATCAAAATGGAGCCACTGCTAAGAGAGTGATTTAAAATGGAGCCATTAAGGAAGCAGAGCTTATGCACGTCTCCACTGAAAGATAAACTTTACAATATAGGTCGCTGCCAAACCACAAGCATCCCAGAGCACCAGCAATGCTGCCGTGTCAAGAAATGAACTTTTTTCTTCTACTTAGAAACCGACTTTTTGCTTAGTGATAGCCCTTAGCAACCAATCTACGTGCAGATAAGAACAGCTTCAGCTTGTCAACACCAATCAGAATTCTTGACAATTTACGTGGCTTTACTGGAAGTCTCCGCTTTGCCTTTATAAGCCCACCTCTTCACTCCCTGCTTTTGGAACAGATTTTTGACTCCCCCTCCTCTGTGTCTCCCAAACTGCAATTCTAAGGCTTCAAATGAAAGCCTTTCTTTCGTTTGCCTTCCAGTCTTGCTGCATTTCTTGTTCAACGGCAGTCAACTGGGTAATACGACAGGATCAGAATATTTCTTAATGAAAACATATGTCCCAAATCTCCCAATCATCCTTAAGTAGCCAAAATGCAATCACCATAGATAATTTATGGAAGCCACTGCAGAGCTCAGCATGCGTAGTGCCTTGTGTTTGACAACCTCCCACCGGAAGTGAATGGAAATATATCTATTTCAAATCAAAGATGCACACGCTCTGCATGCTGAGTTCACTTCACACAACTAAGGCATAAATTCCACAAAAACACTTTGTCATGGCAGCCCACAGGCTTCAAAGGCTGGCGAAGAGTGTGTTAGGTGCCTCTGAGCCTCTGCCATTTCCAGGCCGCAGAGTGCCTGTGGGGGAGGTGGCTGGCATGGCCCACCAGCCACCTGTCTGCAAGCAGTAATATATAACGATAAATGAAATTTGAGAATACATGATCAATGACAAGTTGTTGATAATGGGCTATAACGGATTAAGAATTTTTACTGTTTTTAAAGTGCATTTTCAAATTAACTCTTGAGTACCACAATTCACAAGTGCAGTGCTAAACTATAGCAATACGAAGCTAAGAAAAAACTTGGTACTAATTTGAAGGTGTTTACAGTCTAATGCAGTAGTCATACTTACTGGTGATTCCCACCGCCCAAGGACAGCTACTGAAAAATACTGGTATATTTCTTTCCAGTTTTCTCTTTGCCTGCATATCCTATACCAAAATTAGGATCATACTGCATATTCAGTTCTTTTTTTTTTTTTTAAGATTTTTTTATTTATTTGAGAGAGAGAGAATGAGAGCGAGAGAGAGAGAGCATGAGGGGGGGCGGTCAGAAGGAGAAGTAGACTCCCTGCTGAGCAGGGAGCCCAATGCGGGACTCGATCCCAGGACTCTAGGATCATGACCTGAGCCAAAGGCAGTCTCTTAACCAACTGAGCCACCCAGGCGTCCTGCATATTCAGTTCTGTGTTCTGTGTTATTTATTTAACACTGTTTTATATGCGTTTTTTATATTCTTTGAAAACATGAGTTTTAATGACATCATGACATTCTTCTGTGGATGTCCCATAACTATTTGAACAAATTCATTATTGTTGAACATTTCACATTTATGGTTCCAAAGTTACTTATCTATAGTGACTGCATGAACATCCTTGTATATAAATCTGCCTGCATTGATCAGAATTCTTTCTTAGAATGCATGCCTTGAAGCAGATTTATGGGTCCACAGCCTGTGAACAGTTTTAGATTCTTAAAGATATATGGCCAAAATTTTGTGGATCTATACTTCACATAATTCATTAAGCAAGTATTTTATAACCAAGCTGCTGTGTGCCAGGTATGGTGGTCCAGGACAAGGAATACATCAGTGAGCAAAATCAACAGGGTCTCTCTCCTTAGAGAATTTATAAGCCATTAAAGAGAGTTTAGATATAACCTGAGAAGTGGAAACAAGAATCTTTGTAGATTTAATGTTTTATTTCATGCAGAATTAAGAGCTTTGGGGAAGGAAAAACTAAGAGCAAAATGAAAATTTTGACTCTCAGGCTGCCATTTAGGCAAATAATTCTAACAAATGTTAAAACTTTCTAAGCATTATAGCAGCTGTCAAGTTGCCCATAAATGATGCAATTACCCATAAATTATGTGTTCAGTCAGTTAAGGTTACAGAGGAATATTAGAAATTGGTTTAATTCCAAATGGTACTCAGTGGGAAAAATAAAAAAATAATTATTTTACTTCCACAATTTAAAAATGAAAATGAATAACTCACATGTCAAGTGAGTTGTCTATTTTTCCAAAAGGTTATCTAGGAAAAACTGCCAAAAATGCTAGGAATGGGAAAATTTAAGAGGCAGAGTCTATGGGGAATTTCTCTATAACATGATGGATTAAGCCAACATGGATAGATCCACCTCTCTTTCCAAACACATAGATATTTTGGGGGAAAAGTAAGAAGGAAGAGAGGGAGGGAGAAAAAGGAAAGGAGAAAAAGTAGGGTACAAACGAGGAGAACATATTTGTAATACATACAACTGATAATGGATTAATATCCGGCATTTATAAAGAACTCTTAAAATCAGTAAGGAAAAGACAAACAACTGAAAAGAAGAACAGATGACATGAACAGTATTTCACAGAATAAAAAACACCCAATGGCCTCTAGACATGAAAGGATGGTCAATCTCATTCCTAATTAGAGTAATGCATCCTAAAAGTGGAGTGACAGATCACGTTACATTCACCAGACACTGAAAAGTCAGAATATAGCAAGTGTGGACAAGGAGTACATCAACAAGAACTGCAAATTGGTATAGCCCACTTGGAAGATAATTTGGCATTATCTTTTAAAGCTGAAAATGTGTCTATACTAGGACCAGAAATCACTCCTGGCTATACCTACAGAGAAACAGAATGTCTTTCCTTGCCTTTACTGTTCTTCTCTTTCTTTCTTTTATCTGGCTTTCTGAGTCATATACTGATTGGGTTTTTAAGAACTTGCCCCAATTACAAGCAAGTGGAGTTGTTATTTAGGTAAAATTAGTGGCCCAAGAAAAATCTTTATGTAGCAAAACCCGTGGTTAGATCAAGAATTTTGCCACAATTTACAAGTACTGCAATTTCAGGAAACATTAGAGAATTAATTAATTAATTTATGGAGGGGAGAGAGAGAGAGAATGAGCAGGGGGAGGAGCAGAGGGAGAGGGACAAGTAGACTTCATGATGAGCTTGGAGCCCAATGCAGGGTTCCATCCCATGATCCTGAGATCATGACCTGAGTAGAAACCAAGAGTCGGATGCTTAACCAACTGAGCCAGACAGGTGCCCCTCAGGAAATATTAGATTGGATCTCTACACCTAATCTCAAAGATCCAGTAAATACAAAACTTAAATATTCCACAGTGGCAATTCAGGATATTTTTGACTTTGCATTTGGTAGGAATTACTATTTCTTATAGGAGTTAGAGAATTAGAGGTATGCATTAGGATAATAGAATTTTCAAGAGAACCTTATAAACTAGGGTGAAATTAGATTTGGGGCCCTAGTGTCTAGGATTCTAATTTAACATGCTGTGGAATTCACCTCATCAAATTGCTGAACTAATCTCTCACGTCAACAACTGCTTGGGTTCATAAAAAACCGGGAGCTTTTCACATGTTAATAAATAAGAGAAAATATAAAACCGCAAACCTTTCTCCTCCTTAAATGCAAGCAAGTGGCACATGACCTTAGCTAAGCCACTGTGATTTACTGGAGGCGTTCTAATTAGTGGATCAAATTGCTCTCATTTTTCATAGTTCTTGTTCAACAAAACTTGCTGCATATGCTTTTTGAAAAAGCAGTGATACCATAGATTCTTTCTGATGCTAGGCTGATTATTACAATGAGGCGTTGTTCTTTATGCGTCAATTTCATCATCTTTGTAAGCAACTTCATTATCAACATAGTTTGGGATTGGAGTGCTTTCATTAATCAGATACTTTAGGTTTTTAGGCATGACCACTTTTCAGAAAAGTCTGAAAACAAAACCATACAGTGCCTATGCATTTGGAGATCAAAGCAGCATATATTCAACTATGCAGTGTCTCATCAACAATGTTATGAGAAATCTTTAAGGTGTTTAATGGGGTTTGGAAGAAGAGGATGCAGACAGTTTGATTCATGTCAAGCCAGGGAATTTTATCCTGCTGACTATGCCAACTGTTGAGGAGGAAGAATTTCCTCTGCCCTTCAAGGTCCTTCCAGCTGGACTAAGAATCAGATTGACATGAGACAGATTAATAGAAGAAAATCAAATTTAATTTCTTAAGTACAGGGAATCCACATAGACATGAGATTCCAAAGGCAGTCAGGCAGAATGAAGTATATAGGTCATCCTGAACTAAGGAGAAGGTGTACGGATCTGGGACTTAAAAGGCAAGGAATGTAATACATACACAGGAAGATGAAAAAGAATAAATGTTTGGTAAACACAGGTTTGCTGGGCCACTCAGAAACAATGGGACATAGAGGACTTCGACCACATAGGCCTTGTTATGTTCCTATCTGCCACACCTAGTTCATATCATAATTTACTTCTCTATGGTGATGGCTCTCTTCCTGGAGCAGATCCTTTAACTAAATTATTTTTAGGCAGTTGAGGGAGAGGTAAAGAGTTTTTTCTATATCAGCTGGGCTTTAATTGGTTTTAATTCAAAAATACTCTTCATGCCAAAGTGGCCCATCTTGGGGTAGCCTTCCCTTGGCCCGTACAGGAGCCAGGTTATTCTCTAGGTGCCCTCACACGACTTCTCCCCGACCAGGGATTCTGCTTGGCCCCTGCACTGTGAGAAAGGGCCCTGCCTACAGAATTGTTGCTATTCACTAGCTTCCCGTCATGCCCTGGTTTTTTTTCTCCCATTCTCTTTTAGTTTTTGGTTTGTTTTACTAAGGAGATAAATATGATGTGTATATATAAATATATTATAAACATAAATATATTTATATGTATATTATGTACAGAGATATGTACTGTTCTCCATATCTATTTTTATTGTTTTATTTTCTATTTATATTTTTATCCTGTTTTACAACTTATTTAATCTTTGGATACTTTGTCTTTTAAGATTTATCACTACATGTCTTAATGTAACACTTTAAAAACACTTATTTTGAAATTTTATTTAAAAATTGTTCTTTTAGGGGCACCTGGGTGGCTCAGTCAGTTAAGCATCTAACTCTTGGTTTCAGCTCAAGTCATGATCTCGGGGTCATGAGATTGAGCCCTGATTCAGGCTCTGCACTAAATGCTTTTCATTTAACAAGTCCAACATGGAAATTTTTCCACTACAGTATTTCTTATTTACTCTTCTATTTGAGTTTTTTTTTTTATTCTTGATTTCCTGGTTTTAAAATTCTTGTTCTTAAACTTTTAAGTATCTCACTAATTCAATTTTATATCCTTCTATATTTAAATTATTTTATTACTCACATTATATGAATAGAAATGGAAAAATTGACCCCACATGACTCAGATGTAGAATGAACATATAAATTAGTTGTCTACACTAGGATGCTTTTGAAAATGAGTGTGCCCATTTATAATTTTGCTGGGACAACAGGCATAAAGTGGGACAGCCCCAAGCTAACTGAGACACTAGATCACTTAACCCAGAGAACCAATTTTTAGGTCTTCTCTTACCCCAGCACTCCCAGGCACCATAAAATAGAGTAGTATTTCTGGTTTTCCATAATAGATCCTTCATATCTTCCAAAACTGTCTTGCCAAAAATACTTATAAAATAAAAATTGCTATGTTTATAGAGCATTTATCATTTGACAGACACTTTACGTGGACAATTCTGGAGGGAACAGAGTGCAAACTTCCCCTGAAGGTAGATGTAGCCTCTTTCCAAACTGATATAGTATAGCTATTCAGTCTGCCCTTCCCATGCAAGGTAGGTTTTTTGTAGTCCCTGTGTCCAGTAGTCCCTGATGTCCTTGCCAACAATGTGCTATCACATTGTGTGCTACCACACCAGAGGGAAAGGTCAGAGGAAGGGTCTACTGGCAATGATTTCTCAATAGCCCTGGCTGACTTGGCAAAACAAAACAAAACAAAACAAAAAAGACATAACCATAGGGAAATGGCATTGGAGGGGACATGGGCATGCTGTCCACTTGCTCTCTACCTTCCTCTAATCACATATTCTTATGTTTATTTGTGGTTTAACTCTTCTCCCATGTTAAAAAAAAGGAGTTTCTTGGTACATGCAATTCCTTCATTATGAGGAACCTGGAAAAGATGGATAACACAAGAGTTAGCCCTAGCAGGGCTTCTTCATAAAATAGGAGAGCCATATCTCTGACAGAATCCTAACTGGACAGCTGGGGCCCTCTTAGATTGCCAGAAGTGTAGAGGGATCCATTCTATCTCCCCAAACAGACCTTGCCTGCCTCTGAAGAAAAGCTGGTCTCTTACAATAATTATCATTACCATATTTTATTGAACTAAGATATTATAAATTGTAATATATAGCATCATTTTATATTCCACCAAGAAAGAAAAATAATGCTGTCAAGTCAACTATGGCATGCCATCAATTTTAAAATGTGCCTTGATTTAAAGATATTAAAATGCAAAAAATGTGCCTCCTAGAATCAATATTTTTTTTCCTTCAATTTTCCACCACCTGATTATTAATTTTCTTCTAAGACCCACCACAGGGGATTGGGGACTTGAGACTGGAGACCTGCAGGCTATTGTACAATCTGATTCATTACATCCCTTCACCCTGCCCCCCACACCACTCGCAGTTCTGTGAAGTGACATCTCTATCAGTCCCTCTGTGACTGAGCCTAGCAGTTGAAGAAACAGAGAGTTGAGTAAATTGCCTAAGGTCAGGATGGCTTCACAGGTGAATTCTACCAAACATTTAAAGAAGAGTTAATACCTTTTCTTCTCAAATTATTCCAACAAATAGAAAAGGAAGGAAAGCTTCCAAATTCATTCTATGAGGCCAGCATTACCCTGATACCAAAACCAGACAAAGACTCCACAAAAAAAGAAAACTACAGGCTGATATCTCTGATGAACATAGATACAAAAATCCTCAACAAAATATTAGCAAACTCAATCCAACAATACATTAAAAAAATCATTCATTACAATCAAGTGGGATTTATGCCAGGATTGCAGTGGTGGTTCAATATTCACAAATCAATCAGCATGATACATCACATTAACAAGAAGGAGGATAAAAACCATATGATCATCTCAATAGATGCAAAGAAAACACTTGACAACACCCATTCATGATAAAAACTCTCAACAAATAGTTTAGAGGAAACATATCTCAACATAATAAAGGCCACATATGAAAAACCCACAGCTAACATCATTACATGGTGAAAAATTGAGAGCTTTTCCCCTAAGGTCAGGAACAAGACAAGGATGTCCACTCTCACCACTTTTATTCAACATAGTACTGGAAGTCCTAGCCACAGCAATCAGACAACAAAAAGAGATAGAAGTCATCTAAATTGGTAAGGAAGAAGTAAAGCTTTCACTACTTGCAGATGACATGATACTATATATAGAAAACCCTAAGAACTTTACCAAAAAACTACTAGAACTAATAAATGAATTCAATGAAGTAGCAGAATACAAAATTAATATACATAAACTTATTGCATTTCTATACAGTAATCACGAAATAGCAAAAATTAAGAAAACAATCCCAATTGCAATTGAACCAAAAATAATAAAACATCTAAGAATAAACAAGTGAAAGACCTGCACTCCAGAAACTAGAAAACATTGATGAAAGAAACTGAAGGTGACATAGACAAATGGATATTCCACATTCATGATTTATAAGAATTAATATTGTTAAAATGTCCATACTACCCAAAGCAATATACAGATTTAATGCAATCTCTACCAAAATACCAAAAACATTTTTTCACAGAGCTAGAACAAATAATAGTAAAATTTGTATGTAAATACAAAAGACACCAAATGGCCAAAGCAATCTTGAGAAAGGAGAATAAAGCTGGAGTTATCATAATCCCAAATTTCAAGATATCTTACAAATCTGTAGTAATCAAGAACAGTATGGTACTGGCACAAAAATAAACATATAGATCAATGGAACAGAATAGAGAGTCTACAAATAAACCCATGCTTTTATGGTCAATTAATCTACAACCATGGAGGCAAGAATATGCAATGGGGAAAAGACAGTCTCTTTAACAAATGGTGTTGGGAAAAGTGGATAGCTACATGCAGAAGAATGAAACTGTACCACTTTCTTACACCATACACAAAAATAAACTCAAAATGGATTAAAGAGGGTGCCTGGGTGGGTCAGTCTGTTAAGCGTCTGCCTTCGGCTCAGGTCATGATCCCAGGGTCCTGGGATCGAGCCCCGCATCGGGCTCTCTGCTCCGCGGGAAGCCTGCTTCTCCCTCTCCCTCTGCCCCTCCCTGCTTGTGCGCGCATGCGCTCTCTCTCTCTCTCAAATAAATAAGATCTTTTAAAAAATGGATTAACGATCTAAACATGAGACCTGAAACCATAAAACTCCTAGAAGAAAACAGAGGCAGTGATCTCTTTGACATTAGCCAGAGAAACATTTTTCTAAAAATGTCTCCTTAGGCAAGGGAAACAAAAGCAAAATTCAACTATTGAGACTACACCAAAATAAAAAGCTTTTGCACAGTAAGGAAACCATTAACAATATAAAAAGGCAACCTACTGAATTGGAGAAGATATTTGCAAATGATATATCTGACAAGGGGCAAATATCCCAAATATATAATGAATCTATACAACTCAACACCAAAAAGACCATCTGCTTAAAAATGGGCAGAGGACCTGAATAGACATTTTTCCAAAGAAGACATATGGATGGCCAAGAGATATATGAAAAATGCTCAACATCACTAATCATTAGGGAAATGCAAATCAAAATTGCAACAAGATATCACTTTACACCTGCCAGAAAGGCTAGAATCAAAAAGACGAAAAATAACAACTATTGGTGAGGATGTGGGAAAAAAGGAACCCTCATGCACTATTCATGGGAATGCAAATTGGAGCAGCCTCTGTGGAAAACAATATGGAAGTTCCTCAAAAAATTAAAAATAGAATTGCCGTATGATCTAGTAATTCCGCTACTGGGTATTTACTTAAAAGAAAATGAAAACACTAAGTCAAAAAGATACATGCAGCATATTTACTGCAGCATTATTTACAACAGCCAAGATATGGAAGCAGCCCAAGTATCCATCAGTAGATGAATGGATAAAGAAAATGTGGTATCTATACACAATGAAATATTACTCAGTCATAAAAAAGAATGAGATCTTGCAATTTTGCAATAACATGGATGGATCTAGAAGGTACAATGCTAAGTGAAATAAGTTAGTCAGAGAAAGACAAATACCATATGGTTTCCCTCATGTGGAATTTAAGAAACAAAGGAACAAAGAAAAAAAGAGACAAACAAAAAAACAGACTCAAATACAGAGAACAAACTGGTGTTGCCAGAGGGGAGCTGGGTGAGGGGATGGTGAAATAGATAAAGGAGGTTAAAAGTACACTTATCATGACAAGCACTGAGAAATGTATAGAATCGGTGAATGATTATATTGTACACCTGAAACTAATATAACACTGTATGTTAATTATAATTCAGTAAAAATATTGCCTAAGGTCAGACTACGAGCAAATGGCTGAATCAGAATTCGAACTCAGGAATTCTGACCGTAGTCTCCCATTGCTATGCTATAGTGCCTTCTTACTAGTTAGACAGAGCCTCTAAAAAATTGCTTTTGTTTGAGGGGGAGGGTGGCATGAAGGGATTGTGATTTTGTATTACATAGTCGATGCTGGAGGACATTACAAGAAATGGCTGTGTCAAACTCAAGACTATTTAATGCCTGTAAGGTAAAGAGGATGTGGTCCACCTTTTCACGGTTCCCCCTTTGGGAGAAACTAGGAACGGAAGGTCTCTGAAGTCTCACTCTACAGAAAAGCTGTACTGTTCCTGGGTAACCATTTGACTTCATCTTAAGGTCACTGTGAATCTTGAAATTACGGAACTGATCATGTTTCCTTTTTTACTGTGACCAGCCAGGAATCCTACTTTTGTGACCCACCTCTAAGAATTAGGGCTCGCACTTGATATATTAACCAGTCTTTTTTTCTTTTTTCTTTTTTGCCCTGATAACCTTACTTTTTCATGTTCTGTTCTATTGAATTGCATGTACCACAATTTCATGTCCTCAACCTTTTTGGAATGCACTGGTATATGATACAGACATACATCTTCATGAGCTCTTGAAAATTTAATGCTTTCTAGAAATTGAAATGCAGGTGTCCAGGTTAATATGGAGGCATAGAAGCAACTACCTATCCTCACTTCCCATTCAGTGAATCCTGAAAGACGTCCCCCCCCCTTATAAAATCCAAACAAAACAACAACAACAAAAGTAACTAGCACTAGGAATCAAATCTAAAGGTCAGCCCATATGCCCAAGTCCTGTTCTTATCCACTGAATGCAGCATCCTAGGGAGAGCAGAAAGAAAAGAACAGAGAATATACCCTGGGAAAAGAATAAATGTTAGAAAAATGTTAACAAGTTCAGTCACCTATCACCTCTCATTTCTTCTACTGGAATACAGAAATCAAGCAGATTCTTCCATTACTACGCAGAACTATTTCTGAAATGGTCTCCTTCCCTCACTTTCCCTTTGCGACTTTAGGTTAAGAATGTGACAATGAGAAAATCATCATATACAACAATTGGTAGTAAATACTGAAACTACTGAAAAATCCAGAGAGAAATAAAAGAACCTAAATACTTAATATAAGGCCAAAGCAGCTCTTGAAGATTTATTTGGCAAAAAAGAGAGGTAAGGTTCTATAAACTGAGTCCTAATTAAATTTATAATTATGGAGATGGGAAAGGATGGGGGAGGGGAATAAAAACATTTTAAACTCCATGATACACATCAGAATAGGGGGAAATATACCTTCCAAGTCACTATAAATGAAAAGAGCAAAATATGTAGCAAAAGCCAAAAGCCAATAAATGAAACAGCAAAAAAAAAAAAAAAAAAAAGTCTCAACTCACCATAAAACATAAAACAAAGTGACATAAGTAGGACTGAACTCATCTGTATTAAAAAGAAAAAAATAATTTTGCTTCATAACTGAAGTAAAAGAGACTCTGAATGAGTTAAAGAGCATCCAACTATATGTTTCTTATAACACTGAGACCAAAATCAAATTACATAGAAAAAAATAAGAGAATAAAATGAATCAGGCAAATAAAAATAAGAGGTGGCACTGATATTATCAAAGGAAAGTTCAAAACAAAAACGATTCGATGAAACAAAAACACATTTTGCACATTGAAACAAGCTGAAATTCATAATTAGATAATAGTTGAGTATTTATGAGTTGATTAACATAACCTCAAAATTTATGTAGCAAATAACTATTTAGTATATAAGAAGAAAGAGACAGAAATACAACTACAGTGACATACTAAAATATCATCTAGGACAGAGCAAGTTGTTAAAGAGGATATATCTAGGTAGTTTAAATAATGTAATTAGTAAAATTGAATTAGTAAATGTAGCAAAATTTTATACCATAGACATTCTTTTCAATTCCACTGATGATTTTTTAAAACTAAGTACATGCCAGGGCATAAAGAACATGAATAAAGTTTACAAAATATAATGACAAAAAAACATATTTTCATTTCTTCATTATAATTCATTGAAACTAGAACTTATCAGAAAAAAACTCTCAAAATAACTGTCAGGCCAATAAAACCCCAAACTGAGATGATAAACCCTTTAGAATTGCACTGTTCCATATAAGAACCACTAGATACATGTGGTTATTTACATTTAAATTAACTAAAATTAAAAATTCAGTTCCTTAATCACACTAGCCACATTTTAGTCTTTAACCACATCTTAGTCACACCACAGCCACAGGGAGCTTGTGGCTGCCATACTGGACAATGTAGATATTTCTGTGCATTTCCATCATCATAGAAAGCTCCAAAGAATAACATGACTTTTAGAAAATAGAATTCACGATAATAAATGGGGACCAAATAGTTAATCCCCAGTAGATATAGCTCTCACAAGAATGTAAGAGAAAACACGAACATTCCAGGATAAAAATGTAACAAAGACATGAACTAATAATTCATAAGAAGGAAATGTTAACCAAAAATAAGCCTATGAAAAATACTAAACATAACATCATTTTGCAACTATCAAATTAATAGTGATGAAAAATTATAATATACTTCATACTAATTAGAGTGTGGTGAGTCACTTATAAACTGCTGAAGGTAAATAATAAAAACTTTTGACAAAATCATTCTAGAAAACCCCCATTCATTAGTCATTCTAGAAAGCCCCAGTCCAGGAGCAGTGGTTCTGACACCTAGCTATACATTGGACTCTCTGGGGACTTTAAAAAAATACAGTATCTGAGCCTCCATACCCACAGATCCTTATTTAATGGCCTGAGATGGAGCCTGGGCATGGGTACTTTTCAAGCTTATGGAGAGTCTGATGTGCAGACCAGACTGAGAACCATTATTCTAGAGCTATAAAGCTTCAGGGTCTGGGGTACAATAGAAACCTCATTTGAGTGTGAGGCTCTAAGACCAAGGGCACTTATGCCTACTGTTTGGCTCCCCATATAGAGCTGTAGCAGGTAGCCAGTCCTCTGAGTTCCCAATGTACCCATGTGGTGGGAACTCATCAGGGAAAGAAGACTGTGTGGAGGTCAAGGCAGAGAGGGTCTAAGGCAGTCCTCTGGCTCCAGAGTGACACAGGGAGAAGTTGGTTTATTATGTGCTTTCATGAAAAGAACCCAAATTATACCAAAAGAGGATTGACATACCTGGAGTGGCCAGAATGATGGGGATGCAGCAACAGCTATATTCATGGACCCTGGAGAGTAGGCAAGACCCAAGGTTTTCATGTTAATGCGGGAAACAGATGCGTCCCTCCCCACCCCCACCCCCACGTCTTAAAACTCTGTAACCATCTGGAAGTTGGATGCAATCCCAGGTGAAAAAGCCAGCGAGGAAAGATGGAATGGATTGAGACTGTCCTGAACTGACTGAGACTAAAATAAAGTTTCTACTTTGGATTTGAATTTAAATTTAAGAGTTTATGGTCTGAGGTATTCTTACTCACTACACATTCATTATCTAGTGTACTACTCATCACAAGATCCCAAACAGGCACTCCTGTTGTAATCGTGATTTTATAGATGGTAATGCTTTGATTCAGATAGAAAATAATTTACATTTCTAACACCTTTTGCTTTATGTACTTTGATGTTATAGGACTCAATTCATAAGGGCTCATGACTGTTATGTCTTAGTAATGAGATGCACCTGGTTTTAATGTAAAGGGTGTTTTATGTATCATTTAATGATTTTTGTCCTGACTTCTTACTTTGATTATAATATTATATATTTGACTTGTGCTTTTTATTTGTGTAATGTTACTTTTGATGCTTCTATAAGCATTTCTTTTATGTACCACTAATTTTTTTACAGTCAGCAGGTAATCCAGGAGGGGAAGGAGGGAGGGAAAGAAGGGAAGCAACAGAAACTCAATCACTGTGATGGGTTTTTTAACATCTTAGTATAAGTGGGTAGAAAAAAAAGAGCTAAAAAGAAAATAGTTTGAATATAATTAATATGATTAAATTAATACATACCTCAATTTTTTGTACCCTACAAAGAAAACCCCTTATTTTCTATACTCACTCATGGTAAAATTCATAGTAAACCAGGAATTAAATGAAACATTTTTTTCTAAAGAAGTTTATCTGCCAAAAATCTATAGCAAATCTATTTATGAGTGCAGCATTAGACATTTTTTTTTAAAAAATCAGAAGTGAGATTAGAATGCTCACTATCAATTTCTTCTATTCAACATTATATTGGAGGTTCTCTCCAGGGCAGTTTTTTGAAAGAAAAAAAATGAGAAAGAAAAAAGAGAACAATAGGAATAGAAAGGGAAAAAATGGCATTTTTGATGATATTACCTAGATGGAAATCCTGAAATAATCTACAAGTATATTATTAGAATAAGTACCCATGATTTCTATACTCCAGTCACAGAAAATACAAAGAATATTCCAATTACAAAAACCAAAAAGAAGTACCTAGGAATAAATCTCAATCTTGCTAAGGATACGTATGTTCTTTATGGAGAAAATTACACAACTTAATTAAAGAAAACCTACACAAATGGAGCATGTTTATAGACAGAGATATCCAATATCATAAAGAAGACAAGCCTCCTCAAATTTATGAATTCAGTGTAATTCTAATCAACTCCAAGGAAGGGCATTTGTAGGGTTTGAAAAACAGATTCTAAAATTACTTGGAAAAGCAAAATGCAAAGGACAGCCAAGATAATTTTAAAGAATATGGAAGTACACAACTTGTCCTACCATGTTGTAAGTCTTGTTACAAATATGTTACACGCAACTATTGTTCATCATTGTTGAATCACTGAACACTATATCAAAAACTAATGATGTACTGTACGTTGGCTAATTGACTTTAATTAAAAAAATATTGGCAATAACGTAAGTAAAGGGGGCATATGGTCAATATAGCTATTGTTATGTACAAGTACGTGCACCTGGCTTTAAGCAGCAGGTGCAGTGGAGAGCAGACTCTGGATTAGGAATGGAGAGACCTGGATTCAAATCCTGACAGTGCTGATCATTTGTTAAGCAATAAAAATTATTTCTTTTTCTCTCAAAAAACAAAAACAAATATATAGTAAATAAAACAGTGAGTTAGACGAGAGCGCCCAGAAAGAGACCCAAGCATTTACAAAAACAATTTATGAAAGAAATGGTTTTATAGATTAGAGAGAAAAAGAGATGGGACAACTGGAAAAAAAATTCAGTTCTCCCTCACGTCATACACAAAAATCCATTCCAGGAAAAGTATAGACCTAAATTGTAAAAGCAAAATTAAAAAACAAAAGGAATTTAGAAGAATATCTAGGAGATTTTATTCATGACTATGGGATAGGGAAGGAATTCATAAGACATAAAAATAAAAGGTACCAGCCATAAAGAAAAACACTGACAAATTTAGCCATAATAAAAACTTTTATTCATTCAAAGATACTATTTTAAAAAGTGAAAAGACAAGACACAGCCTTGGAAAATACACCTGTAATACACATAGTTAACAAAGAATTACTAACCCAAATTCTGAAATACATAAATCCTGCAAATTGATAAGAAAAATATAGTAATCCAGTGTAAAACTAGGCAAAACATATAAATAGGCAATTCACAGAAGAGGAGCCATTAAGTGGCCAATAAACTTACAAAAAATGTTTAACTTCACTAATAATTGGAGGAATTCAAATTAAATACAAAAATGAATTTATATTAACAGCCTTTGGATTAGCTATTAAAAAGATTGTCAGTTCCAATCCCAAGATGCAGGAAAACGGGGACTTTCTTAGATGTTGGTGAAGGCATATTAGAGTAATCAATGTGGGAATATCTGTTAAAGATTTGCATGCCGCAACACAGCAATTCAACTCCTAGACAAGAATGTTTTTTGTTTTTTGTTTTTTTTAAAGATTTTATTTATTTATTTATTTGAGAGAGAGAATGAGAGAGAGAGCATGAGAGGGGTGAGGGTCAGAGGGAGAAGCAGACTCCCTGCTGAGCAGGGAGCCCGATGCAGGACTCGATCCCGGGACTCCAGGATCATGACCTGAGCCGAAGGCAGTCGCTTAACCAACTGAGCCACCCAGGCGCCCAATGTTTTTTGTTTTTTTTAGACAAGAATGTTTTTACCTGCATCCTTTGTAAGAGAAAAAAAAAAAAGGAAGCAAATTCAGCATTCATCAACAGGAAACTGGATACACTGTGGTTATAGTCTTACTGTGGGATAGTATATGACAGTGAAAAAAATTAAAACTAAAACAACACGATCTACATGGATTAATTCCACACACATAATGTGGAGAACAAAGTTAGTTGCTGAATATATACAGTATAATATGAAGTTTAAAATCATGGTGAACAAAAGTATATATTGTTCAGGATAAATACATATGTACAGAAGTCTTTATCAAGTTGAGGAAATCCTCTTCTGTTCCTAGATTTTTTATCATGAGAAGGTGCTGGACTTTGTCAAATACTTTTTCTGCATCAATCGATGTGATCAGTGATTTTTCTTGTTTAGCCTGTTATTAGAGTGGATTACATTGGCTGCTTTCAACTGTGGAACCAAGCTTGCGTTCCTGGGATAAACCCCACTTGGTCATAGTGTGTAATTCTTTTTATGTATTGCTGAATTTTATTTAATATTTTGTTAAGGATTTTTGCATCTATTCATAAGTGATATTAGTTTGCAGTTTTCCTTCTTTGTATGGCCTGTCTGATTTGCTTTCAGGGTAATATTAGTCTCATAAAATAAGTTGGAAACCTTCCTTCTTGTTCTCTTTTCTGGAAGAGACTGTATAGAATTGATATGAATTCTTCTGTAAACCTTTGGTGGAATTCTCCAGTGAAAGCATTTGGGCCTGGAGGTTTCTTTTTCAAAAATTGAATTATCAGTTCAATTCAGTATAATTCTTCAGTTTCTTTAATATATTTATGGGGTTCTTTAAATAATCTATCCCATAGTGTGTGAGCTGTGTTTTATTTTGCGGAATTGGTCCATTTCATTTAAGTTGTCAAATTTATGTCTCTGGTTTGTAGTATTCTCTTACTGCCTGCCCTTTGATGTCTGTAGTCTGTAGTCTCGTCCCATTTCACTTTCAATATTGGTAATTTATGTCTTCTCTTTTTTCTTTGTCAGTTTTACAAGAGAGGGGTTGGCAATTTTATTGATCTTTTCAAAGAACCACCTTTTTGTTTTATTAATTTTTCTCTGTTGTTTTTGTTTTCATTTTCAATGATTTCTGCTCTTATTTCCTCCTTCTTACTTTGGGTTTATTTTGCTCTTTTTCTAGATTCTTGAGGTAAGAGCTTCTTGATTTAAAAATCCTCCACTTTTCTAATGTATGCATTTAGTGTTATACATTTCCCTTTCAGCACTGACCTGGCTGCATCCCACAAATTTTGATATGGTGTATTTCACGTTCATTTAGCTTGATGTATTTTTAAATTTCCTTAAGAGTTTCTCATAGACCCACGGGTTATATAGGAGTATGTCGTTTGTTTCCAGATGTTTGGAGATTTTTCTGTTATCTTCCCGTTATTCTAGTTTGATTCATTGTGGTCAGAGAACATACGCTGTATGATTTCAATTCTTTAAATTTGTTAAAATTTCTCTCATTGTTATGTAATATACCTCTCTGTCTCTGGTAAAAATTTTTGCACTGAAGCCTACTTTATCTGATACTAATCACCGTTCCTGCTTCCTTTTTTTTTTTTTTTTTTAAAGATTTTATTTATTTATTTCACAGAGAGAGACACAGCGAGAGAGGGAACACAAGCAGGGGGAGTGGGAGAGGGAGAAGCAGGCTTCCTGCCGAGCAGGGAGCCCGATGCGGGGCTCGATCCCAGGACCCTGGGACCATGACCTGAGCCGAAGGCAGACGCTTAACGACTGAGCCACCCAGGCGCCCCTCCTGCTTCCTTTTGATTAATGTTTGCATGATATATGCAAACACATTTCTATCCTTTTACTTTTGACCAGCTTACCTTGTTAAATTTCAAGTGAGTTTCTTGTAGATAGCATATAACTGGGTCACGTTTTAAAATCTACTCTGCCAACCTCTGCCTTTAATTGGTGTATTTAGACTGTTTACTCTAATGTTAATTGCTACTATATAAGGGCTTAAGGCTGCTTTTGTTTTTTTGTTTTGTTTTTCGGTTCTCTATTTCTTTTTTCTGCCTTCTCATGTGTCACTGAAATGTTTTTAAAACTCCATTTTTATCTATCTGTAGTATTTCTTGGATGTATCTCACAAAGTAGCTTTGTTAGTGGTGTTCTAGGTATTACATTATTCATGTGATTTATCACACAGTCTACAGTTTAACAGTTCAAGAGAAATGTAGAAAGCTTACCTCCCTTTAAGTCCTTTCATTCCTGTTTATAATTGCCTTAAATTATGCGTAACTTCTACACATGTTGAGAATCACATTAGATGCTATAATTTTCCCTCAATCATCAAACCTTATTTAAAAAACTCAGGATGAAAAGAAACTTCTATTATATTAATCCATATTTTTACTTTATTGTTCTCTTTCCTTCCTGTTGTTCCAAATGTCCTTCTTTAACATTTGCATTCTGTTTCAAGAACATTCTTTAGCCATTCCTTTAGGGTATACATCTGCTGGCAACATAGTCTCTTTGTTTTCCTTCTACCTGAGAATGTCCTGATTTCCCCTTCATTCCTGAAGGACATTTTCACTCAACACAGAATTCTAGATTAACAGTTTTCTTTTTTTTTTCTTTTAGCACTAGAAAATGTTGATCTACTTCCATGGTTTCTGGTGGTACCATGATTTCTGATAAAAAATCCATTATCATTTGATTTGTTATTTCTGTATAATGAAGATGTTTTCTCTCTCATTGCTTTAGGATATTTTTCTTTGCCCTTAGTTTTCAAAAGTTCGATTATGGTGTGTCTTGTTACAAATTTATTTGTGTTTCTCCTGTCTGGGTTCCATCATCTTCTTGAATTTGTAGATTTTTGGCTTTTGCCAAATTTGGGGAATTTTCGGTCATGATTTGTTTGAATACTTTTTCAGCCACATACTCTTTTTTGCTCTCCTGGATCGCTAATGACATAAACATCAGATCTTTCCATATAGTCCTACATGTCCCTGGAGCTCATTTTGTCTTTCAGTCTATTTTCTTTCTGTTGTTCAGATTGGGCAATTTCAGTTGCTCGGTCTTCAAGTTCACCGACTTTCCCCCGCTCTGTCCTATCCATTTTACTACTGAGTCCATCCAGCAAGTTACTGTATTGCTCAGGTATAAAATTTCCATTTGGTTCTTCTTTATATCTTCTATTTATTTGCTAAGATTTTCTTTTTTTTTTTTTTTTTTTTTTGCTGAGATTGTCTGCCTTTTTCATTTTTTTCAATTGTGTTTATAATTGCTTCTTGAATCAGTTTTATGATAGCCGCTTTAAAATCCATCCGATCACTCCAGCATCTGTTTCACCTTGGCTCTGGTATATGTTGATTATCTTTTCTCATTAAAGTTGAAGTCTTCCTGATTCTTGATGAGTTTTGTTTTTCTTTTTTTAAAAAACTGTATCTTGGACATTTGGGATAGTATATTGTGAAAGTCAGTCTTATTTAAATCTTAGCGTACTTTCTTCGACACCATGCTAGTGGGGGAGGGGGCACTGACTCATTCCTCCCAGGCAGAGGTGGAAAGCTAAACTCTCCATTTGGCCTCTCTTGACACTTAGGGTAGGAAAAGGGGGAATGATGCCTTACTGATACTGGGTGGGGTAGAAGTTTAGGGTCCCCACTAGGCCTTCACTGACATCATCCTGGCTCAGATGTTGATTATCTTTTCTCATTCAAGTTAAAGTTTCCTGATTCTTGATGAATTCTTTTTTCTTTTTTTAACTATATCTTGGATATTTGGGGTAGTATGTTATAAGAATATGGATCTTATTTAAATTTTCTGTTCCCCACCTGGCCTCCACTGACACTGCAAGAAGATAGGTCAGTGGTAAAAGTCCTGGACCTCCACAAGACCTTCTCTGACACCACCCTGATGGGAAGGGAAAGAAGTGTCTCATTACTATCAGGTTGGGAATGGGAGTCCAGGTCCCTACGTAGCCTTCAATGACACTGTGGGAGGGCATTCTTCTTAATATTGGGGAGTGTTGCAGGTCCTGGCTCTCCACAAGAACTTCTCGGACACTATCCCAGCAGGGAGAAGGAGGGAACCTCATTATAGCCAGAAAAGCCTTGGCTGACAGGGTAGAGAGAAAGGATGGAGCCCAGTTTCATCTACGATGTCTGACCAAAGTAAGGCAGTTATTGTCTAAACGTTTTCTGTCTTGCCAGGCTGCCCCTTTCCTAGTCCTTTAGCTAGACAGTGCAAGCTTTTGGCTGGAGATGTGTGGTCTTTACCATTAATGTTTTGAGGTTATAGCTTCTCTAGCACCCAGTTCAGGATATCTGAGCCAAAAAAAAAAAAAAAAACCCCAGGGAACTCACCTCTGTGTTGCTACTCAGGTCCCAAGGTCCCCAGCTGGCTTGCCTTCTTCCTGCTACCTCTCTATCTTCTTATGTTTATTTTAGATACAATTTGTAGGATTTGATTGTACTTAGTAGAAGAAATAGGGGAAAGTGCATCTCCTCCATGTTGTCTGAAATTGGAACTCTTATTTTTATATCTTCTGGTGTTTCTAAAATATTTCAAAATAACTTAAAAGATTAGATGATGCTGGTGAATATTAAAGTATCCTACTCTCTGCCTCCTCACTGCTCTAGAGAGGACTAACTCCCTTTTCCTGCTCAGCCTTGTCCTTTTCTTCAGGTTCCCCCCTTCCATCCCCTCCCACCAACCCCAAGAAAAGAAATTTAAGCAGCTTCTGTTGAGAATAGGGCTAAGTGGCAGACAGAAGCCAATAGCAAATCATGTTACATCCAAATTTGATCATGGGAAAAAGGGTTATTTAAGGGGGGTTTAATATTTTTATTTTTTTTAATTTTTTTTTTTTTAATTTTTTTTAAAGATTTTATTTATTTATTTGACAGAGAGAGAGAGAGCAAGACAGGGAACACAAGCAGGGGGAGTGGGAGAAGGAGAAGCAGGCTTCCCGCGGAGGAGGGAGCCCGATGCGGGGCTCGATCCCAGAACGCTGGGATCATGACCCGAGCCGAAGGCAGACGCTTAACGACTGAGCCACCCAGGCGCCCCAAGGGGGGTTTAATATTTTTAAAAGGGAAGTCATTAGAGGGTTATAATATTTTAAATATTTAACTATTAGTACAGTACTATGTGAAGGTTCTTGCTCCCATGAATCATCATGCACAGAGGATTCAGAAAAGAGACCATCTACCAATCCAAAGAGATGTGTTTCAATATTTTAAGAACCAGGATAGTCTTACTGGCACATTATCAGCTGAATACCAGCCTTATCTATAATAACTACCCAATTTTTTTTTCTGCCAACAGTAGGTAGTGAAACTATAAAGATGAAGAAAGTTGTTTAAAAATATTTCTAATGACAAGCAGTACTTAATCAGAGTCAGGAAAGGGTGAACTAAAAGAAATATCTGATAATTCTTATTCCTTCATATTGCTAGAGGAACTCAAGAACCATGAAAAAATACATTAATTAATTCCTTTTGAGAGATGCAGTCAGGATCCTGTTGGTCACGAGTTAAACGGAACTCTACAATCCTTTCATAATCAGAAAAACAAAATATTTCAATATCCCAGGGTATACACTAATGTTATAAATGGACACACTGAAATTTCAAAAGCAGAATCCCAGTTGGATATATCCAAAAATCACTATCCACACAGCAATGCAGAGATCTTGGGAGAGTTTGCCGTCTGATATTTCAGAGCAGGAAGCAGTTGGAAAAATCATTAAGAGCTATGAGAAAAACTGAAATTACATTTCTAAAAGCTAAGAATAATTTACATTTTAAAAAGACACTATTTGGAATCACAAAAAAAATTGACTGAGAGAATTAAAGGCATGTAGAACATTTCTTTTGTAGGTAGTTGGTTGAGTGGGAAACAGGATCCATGGCCAGGTAAGACAAAGGGATTGGACATTGATCAGAACAAGTTTTGTGTGTTAAGACCAAATGTCAGCTCCTCGTCTACTTGCGGCCCTGAGGGATTGGAGGGAGGATGAGTTTGGTGTTGAAACCTGGGTGGCTGATGACCGAGACCATGTGTCTTCTGTGTTGGACAGACCCTTTGTCACATGGAAGTGGCTGTTTACATAGCTCTGTAAGACATTAAGAAAAAAAAAGACAGTACATAGAGTTAACCTCCTGGTACACAAGAGATTTATTTGTTTACAGAGAAAATAAACATTGCAATGTTGTAAGCACCAGAATATTGTTTAGAATTAATTCATAACAAACTAAAGGGAACAAAAGACATCCAAACAAGAAAAATAGGGGATGAGTTTCAAAACACATCATGTGCAGGGTTGGATGAGCCTTAGGCTGTGTAGACTTGCCCAATGATCAGAAGGCTGGAACCCCAAGTAATCCCATGTTACTTTTCTATCCCGCTCATACCTTCTATAATGATGCCTGGGACCATATTCTTTTACAATCATACCTAACCTGGCTTAGTGCACGCGTGCGTGTGCACACACACACACAGACATGCACCCATATATATCCTAAAGTCCTTCCTAGAAAAGCCTCATCCACTGTGCTCTAAAGTTGGTTTGTTCACCAAGGATGAAGACACCAAGGATGTACCATAAAGTTCCATTGGGGACTATGGGCAGCAAGAAGAGTTTGAAAGATAGAGACTGAAGGTAGAGCACAGAGTAGCCACAGAGGAAGCCGAATTCTCCCTGGGGAGAAGGAGTGTAGCAGGGATTGAGGAAGTGAGGCAGGGGATTCTACAGAGAATGAGAAAAAATGGAGTGACCCATACCATAAGATTAGGAAGACTCCATCTATCGGGCAAACAGAAGCAATCTGAATCATGAAGGGAAATGGGCCTTTTTAAGGTATAATCAGAGCAAAAAGGGCACATTCCATGAGATGATACTATGTTAACAGAGGACAAAAAAAAAAAAAAAGAAAGAGAGAAGAAAATGAAGAGCTCCTCCTTGTTTGCTGCTGCTGGTGCTTCTTTTCTTCCCCCCTACCATGGAGATGTTTTTCAAACTGGAAAGGGTAACAAAAACATCTTAAAAGAAGGAAGGCCCTGAAGAAGAAAGAAGACAGTGGAAGAGTAGGCCTCCTTTCTAAATCAGTTCAAGTTTCCACACCCAGGGAAGTTGAATCCCAGGGTGCTGGAGTAAACTACAGAAGTGCTTTCAGAGTTTGGTCTTGGAGAGCTCACCGACAGCAAGAAAAGTACAGGAGACAAAGGACACTGCTTGGAACATGCAGAACAAAGGAAACATGGGAACAAAGATTTACAAACTAGTGCACTTGACTTCAAACCTTAGCAAATTCAAGTTTGTGAAAGAAATGGTTTGCGCATTTATAAAACACCATAGCGAGTGATAAGTGTTGGAAAGGGTTTGCAAATTATGTCAAATTAATTATTTCAAATTAACTTAATTTCCCTTTTATTTGGGCAGGGGTCGACAAATGTATAGCCCATAGGCCAAGTCTGGTCTGCAGTGTGTTTCAGTAAATGAAGTTATTGGAACCCAGGCTATGACAGTTACATATTGTCATATTTACATATTTTCTATGGCTGCTCTCACACCACAATGGGAGGGTTGAGTCATTGCAGAAGGCTCTAGCCCTTCACAGAAAATGCTGACCTCTGAGTTAGAAAGCACCACTGAAATAGTCTTGTCTTGATTTCTGCAAGGCACGTATCAGAGTTTCTCACATAAGGACACTAGAGAGATGTGAGTAGAAATCACATGGCAAGTAGGCTCTCCCTGGAACTGAGTCCCCGAAGACTTGTCACAGGACACTACTCTCGGCCAAGTCCTGGATCCTACTGTTGGCAGGGACTAGGACAAAGGCATAGGTAGCATGCTTGCTGGTTTTACAGAAATTTATAAAACTGTAAATATGGAGGATGAACCAACACCCAAATGATCGAATTAAACTAGAATGTGGGGGGGCACCTGGGTGGCTCAGTCGTTAAGCGTCTGCCTTCGGCTCAGGTCATGATCCCGGGGTCCTGGGATCGAGCCCCACAGCGGGCTCCCTGTTCGGTGGGAAGCCTGCTTCTCCCTCTCCTACTCCCCCTGCTTGTGTTCCTTCTCTCGCTGTGTCTCTCTCTGTCAAATAAATAAATAAAATCTTTAAAAAAAATAAATAAATAAACTAGAATGTGGGGCTGAAACCAAAATAATAAAAAGAAGAAAATAAAAGCTGCCCTCACATAAGAAGAAAATCAAGTGCCTATGTGTTAGATGACGGAAACCTGGTTTGGCAGTTCGTGTGCAAAAGACAGGTGAGCTGAACTGACCCGGAGCCAGTCATGTGACCTATTGCTAAGCAAACCACCCCTGAGAGACACCGGCAAGACGGCAGACTGGGAAGCTCCAAGCCCTTGCTCCCCTGTGCAAACACTGAACAGTGAGACTAAGTGAAACAACCTTGTAGGAGCTCAGTGAAAGAGCCCTAGCAACCAAGCGAATGCCCAATCAAGAAAAAGCCACATTAAAAACAGGAGGAAATTTCAGGTTTTTTTGCCAACCAGAGAGAGTAGAGCACTGTGCTAACCTGCCTGGAGGCTGCCTGATGGGTCTCTGTGTCCCCTAACTCGGGTTTCAGAGGGCCACAAGTGACACGGCTGGGATCCCACACAGCTGAAGCTGCAGGAAGAAGTAGGTAAGGCTAGTGAAGACCCAGAACTACGTACGCCTGGGGCAAGACATTACTAATTGAAGAGGACAAAAGAACATCTTCATAAGGTCCCAAGAAGAAGCTAGGGTAAGACTGTTAGGGAAGTGAAGACTTTAAAAAGTGGCTGTGTATGCTGGGGAATTGGAAAAAAGCATACGCATAGGTCCAGGAAAAGTACATGCCCAGAAAAGGACTGGAAAGACCTTAAGCCTTCACACTAGACTGACCCTGGGCTCAGGACAAGACCCGGGGCGGCCTGCACCCTTGGAGAGGTGGCTGCTTTTTCAAATGTGATGTCAAAACATCACGGCACATGGCACATAAAGAAACAGGAAAACATGGCTCATTCAAAGGAACAAAATAAATCTCTAGAAACCATCCCTGCAGAAAACTACCACCATCTTCTGCTTATGTGTATACAAATTTATAATACCGAGTAGGTATCTAGCACATGACTTCTTTCTTACACCACACCCCATCTTGTTGGTTCTAGATAATACCATATATTACATTATAATATACATGTATATTATATAATTATTATATATTATTATATATTATATACATTATATAAATATTATATAATATACATGTATATTATAACATAATATATGGTGGTATAGGATGTTGCTATATTACTGTAGGACAGATCTCATTCTTAAGGCTCAGACATGATCTGATTTGCCCAACACTATGCAGTCAGACAAAAGTAGAAATGGAGCTAGAACCTGGTCTTCTGATTTTGAATACAATGTTATTTTCACAGGTAACAGCCCGCTTCCACTCTGGTCAGACTGTTTGGAATGCAGTTTTTGACTCTAAGTATCCCATTGAAGGAAGGGTACAAGAGGACAGAAAATAAGATGTGAAAGGTCTGGAAACACTGTCCTATGGGACACCAGAACCACGGTGGGCCTTGGTGACACATTTGGTCCAGGGCTCCTGGAGTTTTGTCCTCAGGCTCCTAAGTGGCAGGTCACAGTCTTTAAGGGGTTCCTAGAACACTCCCCACAACTGGTGAGATGACAAGAAAGTGTCTACTTCAGAATCTGGGATAACTCCTGGAACTTTGGTCTTGGGACTCTAATCCTTACTGTCTGTGTCCACCCTCACAAGTAAAATGCTTGAAAACACCTTATCTTGGCCGGCTGTCCTGAACGTAAGGACAGCTGAAGAGAGAGTCCTCCACCCTTGAGCTGGTGAGAAGCTGCCTGTTTAGGAACCCTGCCTTCTGGACATGCCAACCACTGTGTCCTCTTGTCCCTGGCAAACTAACAAGTCTTTATTCTCTTTCTGGTTCCCCTGGTCACCCTAAGGAGGGGGTCCTCACCTCCCCTCTGGGCTCAGGCAGAACTTCACCACCCACCCAGGCTATAAATGGAGGCTCCCTGTTAGCCTGCAGGTCCTACAGAATCCTCCAAGTTACTCATTGTTCTTCCCATCGCTCACAGAGCCCCACCTTCTATCCCAACACCGGGTTACTTTCTCCCGTTCTCTCTCCTTTCACCTCTAGCCCTTCAGTCTCCACAACACCGTGCAAGGTCTTTACTCGCTGTCATTTGTGAACACCCCTAGTATGCCCAGAGACAAAAATGCAATGCCCCTCTTGTCGGGGCCTGAGATACGCATTCACCTGTGTGTTGAGGAGCAAGGGGCATGAAGGGGGGTGACGTGGCTAGGCTGGGCCAGATCCTTTAAATCTAAAACCAACGGGATTCAGCCAGACTCCCAGGGCAGAAGATGGGCCAGCAATCGGAAACCTTCCAGGCTTCTCTTCACCCTCACTGAATGGAGCCCAAGTCCTCAAAGACCTCCTGCGGAGAGCACGTGCCCGCAACCTGGGAAGACCCCTGCCGGCAGAGTGGCTCAGTGGGCAGAACAGCAGCCTATTCTAAGCCCATTCTAAATGGCCTAAGTAAGTGACCTTGGGCACATTCCCGACCTTTCTGAACTTCGTTTCTCATCTCTAAACAATGGGAGACAAAAAACCCACCCTACCTTAGAGGAGAGAGTCTGACTTAAAACACTCATTTAATTAAAAAAAAAATCAGGAAACAGTGGGAAATAGATATAATTATGATATTAACATTTATATGAGAACCGTATGTAAAATGACACATACCTTTTAGGGCCTGATCGGCCTCACTATCACTTACTCCTGATCCCGGGCGGGAATAGACGCTGCCCTCTGGAGGCTGAAAAGCCATTTCTTTTGACCATGGATAAGAATGAAATACTGTAGAATAGTTCTTGGTAAGGTGGGAATCCTTGCCGCTGAAAAACAAAAAGTGCATGATCCCGTTGAGATGACAAGCTCCCGAGCGCCACACGATCTACACCTGTGACCGCACTGGGTCACCTTTCCGGAGCCGTGTCAGGGGCCTGTGCCCGTCTCTGTTGAGCTCAAGCGATCAGCGGTCCCTGCGGCAGGAGTTACGCAGCACCGGGCATAGTAAAAGCTGTCCATATTAGCATAAACCTCTCCTCCAACCGACAAAACATAGCTGAACGCCTACTAAGGGCAAAGCATCGTGATGGATACTGGAGCGTACACAAGATGAGTAAGGCACAGATACTATGCCCAGGACTTTAGAATCGAGTGCAATTTACATATGGCATCTCCTGCTATTTCAAGGACAGAGGATATGAAAACGTATTAGGACAACACACTGGGCAAACCTAATGAGAGTTTTGGGGACTGTGATTTTATTCCCCTTTTAGGATAAGGTTCGGGTGTGATTAGCGTGCCCAACATCCCTGTGTTTGGCCCAGTGCACTTCCTGCCACCAGGTTACTCTCCTTTGGGATTCACCTGCTTCTTGGCTTCGGAGCTCCTGGGGTGGGGGAGGGGGCGGGCAGCTTCACGGACCGGAGGGGAGAGGCTCATCCTGCAGAGCACTGTGAAGTAATTGGGCTTTGTTGCTTTGTTCACAGCAAGATTAAACATTATTTCTTAATCTTTAAGTTTATTCATTTATTACTTAGCTTTTCTCCTGTCATTTGTAAACTGTCTTTTCCTCATTTACCTTTGGAGGATCTATCTTCCTGTTTGCTCTATCAATTTGTGTGAACTCTTTATATATTGAATGTTGACTCTTTTGTTACATTTTAAATAGCCTGTTGTTTTTCCTTTTACATTTGTTTTGGACCTAGAGAAACTGAAGATGTTTATTTAGTCAAAATGTACTCACTTTTCCCTCTGTGATTTTTCTTATTTCTCCAAAAACATTTCATTAATATTTTAAGCAACTTACTGGGGTTGACCCTTGAACCATGTGAGGGAGGGTTAGGGGTGCTGACCCTCCCTGCAGTCAAAAATCCACATATGACTTTTGACTCCACAAAACCTTAAATACTCACAGCTTATTGTTGACTGGAAGCCTTACCGATAACAAATATCGGTATATATAAGTTGATTCAATCAACATAAGTTGATTAACACATATCTTGTATGTTGTATGTATTAGATACTGTATTCTTACTCTTACAATAAAGGAACATAGAGTAAAGGCTATTAAGAAAATCATAAGGAAGAGAAAATACATTTATGGTATAGCAGTACACTGTAAATAACCCGTCTATAAATGGACCCACGCAGTTCCAGTCTGTTTGTTCAAGGGTTAACTGTCTATACATATAATTAAAACTAAATTCTATTATGCAGAAGAGCTTATAATAAAAAGCAGCAATCCAAGCCCTACCTCTCCCAACACCACTTGTACTCTCCTGAGAGTCAACCATTTTTTTTTTTTTTTAAAGATTTTATTTATTTATTTGACAGAGAGAGAGGCACAGCGAGAGAGGGAACACAAGCAGGGGGAGTGGGAGAGGGAGAAGCAGGCTTCCCGCCGAGCAGGGAGCCCGATGCGGGGCTCGATCCCAGGACCCCGGGATCATGACCTGAGCTGAAGGCAGACGCTTAACGACTGAGCCACCCAGGCACCCCGAGAGTCAACCATTTTTAACCACATCTGTTTTTAGATATTCTGACAATAATCTTATTTGTAAATAATATGTTACTAGTTTTTATTGACTTATCAGTTTTAAGTCGAACTTTGGTAGATATGGATGTCTGCTATCATCAGAAAGGATTCAGCTCACTTAATAACACTCCCCCTGTTTTTCCTCCCCCAAAGAGCCCTATCACTGTTTTCAGTTCCTCCATCTGTCAGATCTACACCTTCATGTATCGTATTTCAATCCTGCGTTTCTTGTTCCATCAACAACAGATGATGCATGTTGACTTTCCACCGCTACCTCCTCAACTTTGTCATTAGAGCTCTACTTTTCACTGCCAGTGTTAATTACAGTAAGTTTTGTCGTCAGAGTGTTGTCTTTTCATTATTTAGCCAAAGATTAATTTAAAATGTTGAAAATTAAGAGGTAATTGTTTACTGCAGAGCCTGGTGGTTGAAAGTGATTACACTTTCTTCCCTGTAGTTCCAACACGATGACTACTATTTCAGCACAGAAGTACATTTCTGGGATCAAATGTCAAATTCAGGTTGACCTCCACTTGTTCATACTCCACATTTAACTTAAGTTCATATCTTTGCAGTAGCAAAGGCTGATGCAAATCGGGTCTATTCAGGATAAAGCTTGTCATTTAATGAGGGTGTCTCTGTCTACCAGGATGATATTATGACTGTAGCAGAGATGAAAAGGGTAGAAGCAAGTTTTAATGAGCTGTCCCCAGGAGTTCAAGGCCCTATTACTAGGAAACACAGTCCAATTAGCTATCTGGGCTTGTCCTTGACCCAGGAGGAAATGTAGTGGGTGATGTAGGCATACTGAGGGGACACGTCCAATGTGAGGACACTCATGCTGTCTGGGTTATGTCTGAATGGCAAGCAGAAGCTGCAGTTTGTGGGTGGTAGTCCATGGCTGGAATCCAAAATCAGCTCTCCTGGAAAGCTCCCACACTGGGCATGGACACCTGCCTTCTGCTCAACCTATCAACTACAACTAGGGCTCGATGGCACCAACATTCCCAGGCAGAGACAGTCCAGGATTGAGCAATCTCCCTGCAGCTAGGGTTCTGCTTAGACGTTTTGAGTACTTGTAGGGACACCTGGGTGCCTCGGTCGGTTAAGCGTCTGCCTTCGGCTCAGGTCATGATCCCAGCGTCCTGGGATCAAGCCCTGCATCGGGCTCCCTGCTCAGTGGGGAGTCTGCATCTGCTTCTCCCTCTGCCTCTCCCCTGTGCCCTGCTTGTGCATTCTCTCTCTCAAATAAATAAATAAATAATCTTAAAAAAAAGAGAAGAAGCTTTGAGTACTTGTTATCAACAGTTATTCTATCTATCTCAATTTTTCTAAATTGAATTGCTCATTGGAAGGAGGGAATCCCTCATACCAGGTTGGACTGAGTTCTTGGGTTTGTCTCTTTTTGTCAGACAACATTTTTTGGAATCCCTTCACAGAATACTAGTCCCCCTTCAGGTAGAATACCATGATCCTAGGAGACTTTGTTTTCCAACCTCTTGCTCCCACATAAGGTAATTGCGTTTGTCTAAGAAGCACTTCCTAAAGAACTGAGACCAATACTGCCAACTTCTGGATTTCTCAGTGACTGAACAGCTCTTTCTTCTTGCAGTGGACAAGTGACATTAGTAATCCTGCTTGGGAGCTTCTCTCCAGAGTATACTAGACTGAATCTTGTTCTGCTAAATACAACGTTAGATGCATTTATGTTTTATGGGCTAGACCTATTCCAAACTATAGAAGCATAAAGTTTTCTTCCTTCTTTTAATTAAAACACACAACAATCCATAGATTGTATGGCTAAATCTCTAAAGTAATACCAAGATAGTATGTTGAAGGGAGCACAGAAAGAAAATAGCAAGAAAAATGTCACTGGATTTTTAATACATATTAGTTTGTTCGGTTTGGTTTAGCAAAGTACTGTGAACTGAGTGGCTGAAATTTAATGTCTCACGGTCCTAGAGTCTGTAAGTCCAAGATCAAGGTGCCAGCAGGTTTGGTTCCTTCAGAAGGCTGTGACAGAGAAGCTATTCTAGGCCTCTCCTCTAGCTTCTGGTGGTTTGCTGGCAGTCTGGTGCTCCTTGGTTTCTACATCACCCCAAGCCCTCTTCCGGTGCGTGTGTGTGTGTCCAAATTTCCCCTTTTTATGTGGACACCAATCATATTGGTTTAGGGGTCTACCTTACTACCTTACTCCAGTATGACCTTATCTTAACTAATTACATCTGCAACAACCTTATTTCCAAATAAGGTCACATTCTGAAGGGACGGACTCCAGCAGGTGAATTTGGCAGGGGGTGAGGTGGGGATGGGAGGGGCACAACTCAACCCATAACACATGTTCTGGTCTCTTATTTTTGAAAAAGACAGTAGGTCTTCATTTAAAGCACACACCAAAAAAAAGGTGGGGGGAGTCACAGAACAAGGTCTGTCTTTCAACAATTACTTTTTCCTTTCTATCAAAGAAAGTATTAAATGAAAATGCTTTGAAAGACAGATGTAAAAAAGTGGTAGAGTTAAAAGACACACATATATTACCACCAGCGAATGGTCAGACTTGAGGGTAGGTCTGACCCCCCCCTTTTCACCATGGGGACAGGTGATGTATAAGCCCAGTGTGGCCTGTTAAGCATATTAATTCTCTGTTATGGTATGAATGTATCTATCCTTCTCCCTTCAATTAATATTGAATATTAATACTAATTAGAATACTAACTAGAATACTAGGGCCTCTAGTAGCTGGTGAAATGGTAGGCCTGAAGGAACCCCTTAGAAGGCAAGGTTATTTTTCATCATCAAGTTTATGGGAGAAAATCCAAGTGCTACAGCAATAAAACTCAGAAATAAAGGAAAACAGCACTCATTTTTTAAACTGTCATTCTTATGACACATGCCATCAAAAAATATCCCTTTGCTGTGGCAGACCTTTAAGATAACTTTTTAAAGTGACGTTAATACTTCAAAAATTATTAAATATTCACCACTGAAAATATGGGAGAAGAACAAAGAAATAAAAATTGGTCATAATCTCATCACTACAAGATAATAATTTATTTATTTTTTTATTTTTTTAAATTTTTTTATTGTTATGTTAATCCCCATACATTACATCATTAGTTTTAGATATAGTGTTCCATGATTCGTTGTTTGTGCATAACACCCAGTGCTCCATGCAGAACGTGCCCTCCTCAATACCCATCACCAGGCTAACCCATCCTCCCACCCCCCTCCCCTCTAGAACCCTCAGTTTGTTTTTCAGAGTCCATCGTCTCTCATGGTTCTTCTCCCCCTCCGATTTCCCCCCCTTCATTCTTCCCCTCCTGCTACATTCTTCTTCTTTTTTTCTTTCTTAACATATATTGCATTATTTGTTTCAGAGGTACAGATCTGAGATTCAACAGTCTTGCACAATTCACAGCGCTTACCAGAACAGATAATAATTGATTCTATTTTGGTGTATTTTCAGTATTTTTTTTTCTATACATACACATGAATATTTTTAAACCTAATTACACTGGATATACATATCTCAATCTCCATACTTATTATTATATCATAGGCATTGATTGTATTTAACGCCTTATAACTTTAACATTTGTTTTAACATGTAGAGTGATGTGAGAAACTTAATTGTATCTAAAGGGCCAATTTTTTCCATTTATTAAATATTTCATCAAACCATCATGGATTCTTAGGGTTTTTTTTAGTATACAAAAATAAAATATGTATCCTGTAAAGACAATTTACAAGTTACAAAAAAAGGATAAAGAAGAAAATAAAAATATTTCTAGAGAAATCTCCCGTTAATAATATTCTAGTGCACTTCATTCCAGTCCCATTTCTTGTCTATTATGTTGCCACGGATTCAGACCCTGCAGAGACTCTGCCAAACCCACACGACCCCTTCTGAAGAATTCTCTACTTGGTTCTCTGTCACTGGTCTGGCCATAGATAATCAGATAAAGGATGGGTGCTTGATATAGGTGCAACCAATCCATAGACCAGCCTGTTTCCTACGAGGGCTCTAGCTACAGATCTCTATTCAAGAGTGGCACCCCTAGTAGATGGTGATTGACCCAACCAGCCAGATCTTTGCTTGGGAAATTTGGATTCAAGACCTATGTATGGAGAGATGGTCAGTTGTAGAAGTAAACACAGCAGAAGCAGGAACAGGATGTAGTAGAGAGCCTGCAAAGGCCAAGCACTAAAATCAGTGGTGGAGTGTCAGCTGTGGTCTATATGTGGTCTTCAGCTTAACACCTACTCAGCTTTTGAACTACACTTTGATATATTAAGCACTGGAACCCTGAAATGCCCTTTTGTATATTAGACACCAGCTGGTAAACATT
The DNA here is from genome assembly GCF_004348235.1 of Phoca vitulina. NCBI lineage: Eukaryota > Metazoa > Chordata > Mammalia > Carnivora > Phocidae > Phoca > Phoca vitulina. The sequence goes on from NW_022589707.1 coordinate 11,977,263, forward strand.
TAGAAACACAAAGCTATACTAATCAGAGATGTTAATTGCAAATTACAAACACCAACTCTGGTTCATTTTAATACCTAAAAAGGAGTTACTGAAAAGCTTTCGTGTAGTTTATAGACTAATGAAAAACTGAAGAATGAGACCTATAAACTGGGCAGGAACCAAAGTAAGCTAGGTGCCAAGAACACAGCCAGGTCTCAATACGGGAAGAGATAGGTAGATCATCACTGCTTGCCCTCCACAATGGATTCTCGATCTTCCATTACCGGTGTCTTGATGGATCTCTAACTGCCCTTGCATCTTTGTGTCACTCCCTCAAGATTCAAAATCCCAGAGAGAAGCTTTCAATTGGATGAACCCAGGATATATGCCTGTATCTTCCCTGGAGGGCCCTTCAAAGTCCATGGTGGAAGGTGGGGCCCTGCTCCCCAGTTTTAAGATTTCTCTGAAGCTTAGGGAGGAGTGCTGTGATCTTAGCTAATCAGCAGAAAATAACTGATTTTATTCGACAAAACTCAACTCACCTTTTCTCAGAATACGGTCCAATGGGAGCTTTAAAATAATCTTCACAAAGCTCAAAACTTTTCTGTAGTTCTAAAGCTGTAAAATAATGTAGACCATTGATAATAGGTGCTGGCACCGGACCCCTGAAATCAGAAAAAAACCAACCAAACAAAAAAACAAAGAATTTTGTAATGATACCAAGCATACACACACGTAATACCTAAATACTGACTGATATACCCACATAAATGTAAATGCCAATAAAATCTGTTTGGAATAATGTAATATATCCACTCAACATTTACCCCAGAGCTTGTCTTAAAACACTAGCATTATTACATTCTAATTTGTAGATTAGGTGAATTTGTATTGTTTTGAATCTTTCTTATCCATTAAGTCACTAATATAGGCAAATTATCTTCCTACTGATTAGTATGTATTCTATGTATTCTATTATAAACTCTAGTCCATTTGTTATGTGAGTCCAGCAATGTATCAACTGCTATAAAAATTGAAACATATATTTTCGAATTTTGTTTCTAATCCAGTGCTTTGAAATGATACCAGAATAAAATATTTCTAAAAATTCTAATATTATACTCTCAACTGAACTCCAATGTAAACTATTCTTTTTTCATCTTTACTAGCCTGTTTCCCCAGAGTGACTTGGAAGAATCATTAACCATTTTTAGTGAAAAAATCCTGTTGCTATTCACCTCAGACTTGCTAAATAGAGTTGCTGTGTGCAAAGTAGCCCAATTGCATATAAATGCATGCAAATTCGAAGCATCTATCTGTCCTGGTATGACCCATTTGGAGCTCATATTTAAAACTGCTTCGGTTCTCTGTCCCCAGCGTTTTAATAAGCATGGCCCTGCTGCTGGTCAGAGGTCACACAGACCCCAGCTTTGCTGCTCTGGAAGACACTGCCTATCTCCTGGCCATCACCTTCCTGGCCCTTCAGTAGAACTCTGTGTATGCCACACAGCCTATCTTTTGAATCAGACTATCCAAAGATAGCCTATCAATATGGAGAAAATTCATCACACTTTTTGGATATGTAACAAAGTGACAAAACTTGGTTTCATTTATATTGGATGAAGATTTTCAACAGCTTAAAATTATAGACAATAAAAAGAGCTGAAATTGAAAAAAAAATTTAAATGGCTTCTTTATTCTGCTTCCTTGAATCACTGCATTCTAAAAAGCTTTTTAAAATGCTATAATTAAGGTCTTGTCATGTTCTTACTAGCTTTCTGAAAACAGGGACTTCACTGTATTACTCAAATTTTCTAAAATGTGACACAGGAAAGAGAATTCCGAATATCAAGGCCTATAACATTAATGAGAAAATAAAATGCAAACATTCTATAGCTATACTGTGACCCAGTTATTCATTTTGAGTAAATATTAAAGCCTAAATGTACCTCTTGATATGTAATAATTAATAGTACAGTAATTATTATAGCCACTAACTTCATGAAGCCTTTACTATACAGAAGAACTAAGTAAAAACTTTCATATTAAGAATAGAGAATTCAGGGGCGCCTGGGTGGCTCAGTTGGTTAAGCGACTGCCTTCGGCTCAGGTCATGATCTCAGGGTCCTGGGATCGAGCCCCGCATCGGGCTCCCTGCTCGGCAGGAA
>NW_022589707.1:12657368-12753644 GCF_004348235.1 Phoca vitulina
TTTTTTTTTTTTTTTTTTTTTGTCATGTCTGAGTTTATCCTTTTTTTTTTATAACCCTTACCTGTTACTACCTTTTCCATCTATCAAGCATGGGGTTATGAGATCAAGAAAGTGAATTTAAGTATAACCTGATTGATTTTATTATTTTTTTTAACTTGATTGATTTTTAACAAACTACAGGTGCTCCATTCAGATACGTCCGGAGGCATATGTCAACCCCAGGTATGAGGAAGCAGAGGTAGGTAAACCCCTTTGAAGTTTTATCTTCTCATGGAGGTGTAATCTCCATCCTCTTCTTTCAAAGTTCTTTTTGTAGTGGTCTTTTAATGTCACTTACCCTTAATCTTAAGATGACAGCTAGCTGCCTCTATCTTCACATTAGACGTAAATGTGTGACACATGCTGGTGGGTAGGACAGACCTTTTTTACCCTCTTTTCTACCTTGAGGTCAATATCCCAGTAGTAAGCTGACAACCAAATTGAGACTATCAGACAACCAGTGAGCTTATCTCCAAAAGGTACTGGCTCTTTTTCTGGTTTTCATATACTTATCACACTCATTTTAGATCAACACTAGACATTGATCATTTATACCCCACAGAGGGAAACATGTGAAAACTGTAAATGCTTCTGATGATCTAACTCATATTTTACCATTACGTGTCTGTGTATATATATATATATATATACACACACACACACAGGTATTTATTCATATTGACAGATATTTATATATACTGAGAAAATAAACATGAGTGGGCATGCTGTGTGGACGTGTCATAGGTCTCTGCCTTCTGAGAGGTTACCACCTATCTTAACTGCTAACTAGGATATCGCTCTCATTAAAACCCATGCAGCCATTTGTATTGCTCAAGGATTTTATCTTATAGTTGCTTGCCTTCTCTTCTGCCTCTTAGTTCAGGCCATGCCTCTCCTTTGTATCTCTGTTAACATCTAGCAGAGTGTCTTGAACAAAGTAGGTACTCTCTAGTAGGTCACCTAAATTCAAAGTAAGATGCTCTAAAGAGCAGCTACGTATTGATGTTTTACATTCACAGATGAGCTCCTTGGAGTAGAACTATAGCCCCCATGGTGAAACTTCAGGCTTTTTAAGGTACGTTAATTTACTCACATCACAGGAATACCATTTATTAAATTTCTGCTCCAATGAGATAAGTGCTACCCTAATGACCTGAAAGAGTTAATGCATCTTGGAAAAGACCCAAATTGCTCTCTGGAGACAGTTTATTCAATTAAGTGGCTCTGACGCAGAATTTTCAATTAGCAGTTCAGTTACTACAGAGTCCTTCATATTGGTTATCTGTAATCTGTAAACTTCGACACATGTATAAGAAACAATGTTTGGGGCGCCTGGGTGGCTCAGTCGTTAAGCGTCTGCCTTCGGCTCAGGTCATGATCCCAGGGTCCTGGGATCGAGCCCCACATCAGGCTCCCTGCTCGGCGGGAAGCCTGCTTCTCCCTCTCCTACTCCCCCTGCTTCTGTTCCTGCTCTCGCTATCTCTCTCTCTCTCTCTGTCAAATAAATAAATAAAATCTTTAAAAAAAAAAAAAAAAAAAGAAACAATGTTTGCTTATAGTTCAATCAAAATAGAATCTTTAGATTTAACAAGTGCAGATGCAGATTCCCTTAACATTTATTTCGTACCTACTGAGTGCCAGAAACTGTGTTAAGTACCTTCTCATTAGGATTTGAGGGGAATATTCTGAAGAGTGGGGGATAATGGGGCTTGGAGGAACTGAATATACAAAGCACGAGGACACAGAGACAAATAAAATGGTTCCTTCTTTAAGGAATCCACAAAGATCTCAACTGAATTCATCTAAGGCTTTTCAGAATCTGGTTTTGGGCTATCTAATCACATCTTACACTCTTCTTATGAATTATGTATATGGTAAATTCAGTAAGGTACTGTTATGAATACGTTCATATTATCCTTATCTCGAATGATCCTCACCTTCTTTCAAGGACCAGTTCAGCTCCTATCAAACACACAAAACCTTCTCTGACCAACCTATCTTAAGTCATCCTTTACATTCCTGCAGGATCCACAGATGGTTACCTGGACTTGGTAATTAATCATATGCTGCTGTTTACTGAACTTTTCCTGAATTTATCTCTTAAACACCCAATGTGACTTGATGAGAAGGCACTTTGTCTAATATTTCCCTGTATTACCATAAATTCATGTCACACTGAAATACCTTAACTAAAACCCTTCATAATCAAAGAAACAACTTAATATCACTCATTTCTGGACTTTGTCAACTCCTACATCGTAAGAAAGATTCTGTCTATGATGTAAGCAAAATTCTTCTATGTGAAGGTGATGAAATACATAGATATCCCTTAGGCAAGACACTAACCTGATGACATATACCTGTCGATGGCTTGGTTAAAAAATAATCCTACTTTACCAGTTTTATTTCCGGGAAAAAAAATTCCACATCTATACGAAAATCTGTGATTTTTATACATTATTTCTACTAAAATGTTCTATGTTAATTCAAAACATGGGATTAAGTGATTTATCTACTACACTTGAGGTTGGCCCATAATCTGAAAGGTTAACCAAATTAACTGTGTTGCTGGTGCATCGTAAATATAAAAAGTCAAGGGTTCAAAAATAGAAACCTACTTTATTGATATTTACAGCATTAACTTTTAATTCTTTTAGACTGGATTTCCTATTTAACTTTACTCTCTCCCAAATATTTCTTTGTTTTATTTTGATCTTTTATTTGAAAGTAATACATGCTCATGAGTACAGAAATATATAAACATATACAGCAACATGTAAAGATTCGAGTCTTTTAATAGTACTGTTATATGCAATATATTTTATTGATTTGCCTTTGTTGATAGTCCATGTCATAATTTTCTCTTGTCATTCCTCTCAATGATAATAAGCACAGTGTTCTGCACAAATAAAGGACCTAATAAATGCAATTATGTCCATCCAGAGAACCCAATTCTATCAGCAAATGAAATAAAACCTGCCAGATTGGCAGCATACAGTGCCAATAAGAATCTAGCCCCCATTTTCCATACACCACAGCACATCTCAGTTTGTAAGCCATACTACACCTGCCTGCTGCAACACATTTAACTCCTCCCTTCTGCCCCTAGGATCTAAGGGCAATGTCTGAACAGCTGATGCCAAAGAGTTTAGAAAATAAGTTGCATGCCGGAATCATCTCTCTCCGCAAAATCCACATCTGTTCATTTTAACTCTCAGAAGGACAACCATGCCCAGCAGAGGGATGCAATAAAATGCAGTGCGGTAGGATGGTTAACCTGACTCCTTACCACTTGAGAGCGAATGTCTGTCAACACGGCTTCAGAACCTCAGAGGGAAGGGGAAGCTGAGCCTGACCCTCCTGGTCACGAAAACTGCCACAGCTCCACGCAACTATCCTTGGCCCTAGTCTCACTGGGTAATGAGCTCATACCGTAAAAGCCAGTCATCGAAAAGAAAAAGACAGCATGCTGTTTAAATACCAACCGTGTTAACTCGGAAGCAATACAGTACAATTCATGTACCTCATGTTCTCTGCTAATTGCTTAAGACATCCTGCCTTGGAGGAGACAGCATCAGTAGCCAGGACCTAGTCTTCTTTAAATGCCAGCTCTTAATAACAAACTCCAAAAAGGTCTTAATTGCATTTACCAGGAGCTCATGAACTTTAAAAGTTGTTAATCAGATTTCCATGTAAATGGAATGACGATTAAAGGTTAAGTACAGGTTTCTGAAATTTCAGAAGTTGAGAATATATTGCCCTTCATAGGGAAAAAAAAACTATCAGCCTTGACAGGAACCAAACATCTTAATTAAACATGCAGAAGTACCATGCTTATTTTTATGTGAAGTTCTATTTTCAAATGTCAAAGTTAATCATGCACTCGACTAAAAATGTGCACTATTCACTCTGCCAGAGAAGAAATGCCTCAGTATTCTTTTCTGAAACAACATCTGCAGGTCTCCGAAAACTTCTTGTGGCCCCTCAGACCCGATCCCTGCGTATGCGACACGGAAACCTGAGAATCACAGTGAAATGCCTTCCACACAGAGATCTTAATTGCTCTCCATTTGAGGAGTAATCTAAAGCCACACGTTTTCAATCAAGTCTGCTTCATATTTATGGGGCTCAGGAGAAACACAAGATGCTTTCCCCATAAATTTGCTGCACCTGTGTCCCTGGAGTGACATGTTGACAAATGAACATGACATCTCCTCAAACTCCAATAAGAATTTATGATTCCTGGAAAGAATATATTTGATCAATTATAGTGTCATCACAGTTGAAAGCAAAACCGTGTCTTTGGAGTGCACTTCACAAAATTTGCGAGTGCTTGTATTCTGCAATAGGATAAATGACAGATCCCAACCCCCCGAGTCAGGTCCTCCTGCTCTAATACTCCATCTCAGATTCTCCAGCTTGAGAGGAGCTAGGCACAACAACCACTGAGTAGAATAATGACTAAGATGAATAGCAGGGTAGTGCCCTAGACAAAAAAACTGCAGAGCTCGAAATCGGAAAATATTTGTAGTGTACTATCTAGCTAGTAAAAATAATTATTCTTTAAGCTGGTTACCTACTTGTGGAAGAAAAAAAAAATCTCTTCTGCAGCCTTACTTTTTCTGCTTTTGTCCCTGATTATACTTCTAATTCTCCCTTCTAAGAGTCTGAGCAAATTTCAGTGTTTGCTCAATACAAGGTACCTACAGCAACACTTTAATAGGAAAGCATAGGTTCTTAGTGTTCCTACCAAAGCTACAGCTACAACTGCTGTTAGAATTAGTTCTAGTAATTATGCTAGCATGATTACATTTGGCCACAGAGCAAACCCAAGCTCTTGCGTTTTAAAGAAATCCAGAAATGGAAAAAGTAATACAATATAATAATTAGCTCATTTAAGGTGAAAAGAGAGGAAGCAGGGAAGAATTTTTAAGTGGTTCTTTTTGGAAAATGCTTCTGCTGAGCTCTGAGGTCCTCTGAGTAGCATCTGTGCTTCTCAAGGACTGGCACCACAATGGCCTCTACCAACTTTCAACCTTTACAAGGGGCTCCCTCTTCCTGAGGACAGAGTGTGAATTTTACATTTGATTCAATCCACCACATGTCGGTAAAGCTTTTAATAAGCAATCTGATTGAGAAAAAAATCCCACTCAATATGGCAAGCTCTAAGGTGCTGAAAGATGGATGTGCTGAGAAACCACACTTGCTTCTTGCTAGTGGCCCTTTGTGACCAACAGCATATGGTAAGGCAGTGGATCAGGAGTTAGGAGATTCTGAGACAGCATGTTCTTCTGTGAGAAAGAGTTTCTCAGTAGAAAAGTGTTTCATTCTCCTTTGTATTTCCCCAAAGAAGATTACTGGGTGCATATGTGTGTGTGTGTGTACATTTGTGTGTGTGTGTGTGTGTGTACATGCAATTAATGCCAACTGAATAAATGGTTTTTATGCAGATGAAACCCATAAGCTTGGGGTGCCTGGGTGGCTCAGTCAGTTAAGCGTCTGCCTTTGGCTCAGGTCGTGATCTCGGAGCCCTGAGTTGGGCTCCCTGCAGAGTGGGGAGTCTGCTTCTCCTTCTCGATCTCTGCCCTTCCCCCGCTTGTGCACGCAAGCACTCTCAAATAAATAATATCTTTAAAAAAAGAAAGAAAGAAAGAAAGAAACCCATAAGCTTGTCCTCACCAGTACCCTGTTCTCCTGAAGTACCCAACAAGATTATCAGGACAGGGCTTCAATAAAGACAGAACACAAAATACTTAGGAACTGGTCTTTAAAAACAACCTCTTATCAACCATTACCACCACAATATCCACCATAGGCTTCTAATGAGACTGACCTATCCAACGTCTCACAAAATTGAACAACCTCATTCCAATATCTGTGCCTTTATTCACAGAGTTTGACTAATTTGAACAACAGGCTCATTTCCTTCTGCTGCAAATTCAATCACCTTTCAAGAGCCAGCACAAGTATCAGCTTTTCACTAATGTTTCTATTCATTTATCAAGCATTTATTGACTATAAGGCACTGTGCTGGGTACTGCACATCCAAAGATGCAGGAGACAGTATTTGCCCTGAAGGAGGTCTAAGCATTGCTCAATGGTCTTCTGTTCCTTTGAACCACAGCATTTAGTTTCTCTGCTAGCTGATATAAATAATGCTGTACATAAAATTAACCTTAAAAATATTACAGTATCACACCAAAAGTATATATTCAAAAGTAGCACTCGAACAGATATTTCAGCTACTGACTTGGCTCTTGTCTCGGTTTTCCATATTCTCTGGCCTGGTTCTGTAATTTCATTTATTAGTTTAATCAGTATTTAAAAGTGCCTTCTGTAGGGTAGGCACTAACCTAAGTACCTTAATTTGTCACCGAACTGCTACGTGGAATGACCCAGTTCTCCAAATCACCTATCACGTCCTTTATCCTGGGCTCTGTGATAACTGATTTCATACTTGGGATGAAATACTTGGCAACAGCTGCAGCCCAACAGAAAGCTCTGAGAACCTGGGCAGGTACATCTACCGTCGGGTACCTTGTTACAGAGGGTTATCTGCACCATTCTGAGCAGCTTGCGAGCTCCATCCATGATGTCTCCTGACTTTTCTCATACATGAGACACTGATCAGGGAGTCTAGAATCTAGTTTTCTCTTATTACCCAATCTACCAGAGTAGCCCCATCTGAAGTTTCTCTCCCTCCTCAAGGTGTTCAATTATGTGATCACATCAGTGTAAACTAAGACGGTGTGCTCCACTAAGCCCACAGGGCTTATCATTCCTGATAGTGATGTACTTTCATGCAGTGAAGATATAATAATAATTAGTTCTGGGCACCTGGGTGGCTCAGTCGGTTAAGCAACTGCCTTCGGCTCAGGTCATGATCCTGGAGTCCCAGGACTGAGTCCCACGTGGGGCTCCCTGCTCAGCAGGGATTCTGCTTCTCCCTCTGACTCTTCCCTCTCGTGCTCTCTGTCTCTCATTCTCTCTTTCTCAAATAAATAAATAAAATCTTAAAAAAAAAATTAGTTCCTATTTTGTTGGCCTTGGTACAGCTATTCTTTCTTCTGGACCCACAAAGCCATTACCTAAACATTTTCTAGCCACATAGCCACACGCAGACCCCTCAGAATCTCATGACCCATATGAATACAGTGATTCTAGGATTCAGTTCCAGTAACTCACATCATTAATGACAATGTATAGGCTGGGATACAGTTGCTTTCATTTCCTTTGCATTTACTTTCAACTGGACAACAGGTATTTACCTTTAAATAGTAGCTTCCATGGATAAAGGAGAATACACCTAGATTGAATGCAGAATGTAGCATAGCAACCAAAAACAGTTCTGGTTTAGCGTAACATGGAAGGAAACAAATAGCTAACATAATTAATTTCTTATGATATATATTCTCAGAGAGTGAAGTTATTATAATCAATAATCCTTAAATTAATAAGTAACAGAGTTAAATAATATAAACTTGTGATCTGGGACACGATGGATGGGGGAATAGCTATCTGCACCACTGATGTTTCGTGGAATTCCGTTTCTTTTGCTGCCTGAAACATTGCTAGAACCACAGATAGATCATTCCATTTTTAAGTCAAAAGAGCAGGAAGTTAAAACCCATAAATCTACAGAATGCCAATTATGCATATTATACATGCAATTTTAAAGGTACAGTCAGCACTTTTCCATCCCATCACTAACTCAGCCTTCTCCATTGATTAGGTTTCCTATATATATATCTACCACCTGAAGTTTCAGATCCATCAACTCTGAAACAGCTTTCCAAGAAACCTAGACTTCTCATAATAAAAAGGTTCTACAGAAAATAAAGACTGTTATTTGTTTCTCATGTGTCAGTCATGATACTTAAAAAAAAAAAATCAATGGAATCTAGATGGTGGTATTCTTGAGCTTTGTCATAGATGGGCTGAAAGTTGGCAAGATAATCATTCTATTAAATAATCATCACATATTGCCACCTTAGAAATATCTTCCATCTGTAGCGGAGAAAAGGTTTTGTTTTGTAACCTTCAGCCTAATGATGAACCAAAGCAAATCCTCTTAAGGAATGAAGGTAGTGCTGGAGAAATAATTAAAATATAATACAAAACATAAAAGCAGAGTTATTCCAGTATGGCAAAAATCTCCTTCTGGAAACGAATTAAAAAAAAATCTCCTAATCTATTAGAAACTGAATATTTAGAATGTTTTCAGTCCAGTTATGTGTGAATAGGGGTAAAAATGTAACAGCAGTCTGTCTCTAGTTTTCTTTAACATTTAAAAGCGGCCTGAATCACACAATTTAGAACTTAATCATATATTGTCTTGAAATGTCAGTGCTGTTAAAAATAATATTAGTTTGATCTCTACTAGGAAACAATCTAAGAACAAGCACCATCTTATACTTTTTCTTTATCTCCTGCATTTTAGAGGTTGCTCAATTCCAATAACATGAATAAGGCACTTTTTATCTAAAAAAGAAAATCAGCCTGCTTTCAAAATGAAGTTGTGCGTTTAACATAGAATATGTAACTCTTAACCATGTGTGTTACATATTACAAAGAAAACTTTCTAAAGCAAGGAATACCCTGTTTGCTAAAACAGATAATTAACTGAGAAGATGCCTTTAGTAGAGAATACTCTAACACATGTTTAGAAGGTTACTAACTTACATGTTTATGATTAATTTTCCTTAGAAAAATCTTATTAAAATAGAAACAACAGGAAAAAAAAAAAAAAAAACAATTAAGAGATTCTCTGGATGCTTTATCAGTAGCCCAAAAGTTAATCACTAATTTTGGAGAAATGACTTTTTAATTAACAGAAAATGTAATATTTGAAATTTTCAGTACAGACTTTCAACTTTAAAAGTATTAAAAATCTGTATGGTATTATCTAAGAGATAATACCTATGAGAAAAGGTAAAGATTTCATTTGAGGATACCTTGATAGCAATAGAAAGCAAAGGAAATCTCCATTAGAAGCAAGCATTAGTATTCCACGTTATCAATTATCACCGAGAATTTTCACTATGGAACTTTCTACTATATTTCACAGAATCTGGTCAACCAATGTTATTAAAAATCACCGAGCCTTATTGTAGGAAGAAGAACTATATTCCTGCTTTCATATAAAATGATTTCTAGAACCCTGATGTATTATTTATAATTCACAGTGATTTTTATATTCTCACAGCCTACTACAGATTTTTCTTAGTGATTTATGTTAGGCTCTTTTAAAGCCTCATTCCTATCTATGGTTTATTCTCCTCTCAGAAAAGGTAACAATCCATGCCATGTATGTGTGTCATGATAAACTTACCAGACTGACAGATGGTGGACACACGTGGACTTTACATAATGGAAAGGAGACTGATGAATAGCTGGCCCTTATAAGGTACTTTTCACATGGAAGAAAAATACATATGGACTACAGAATTCAACCAACCTCCCAAGACATATATTTCAAATGTCCATCTATTGCTCGTTTGCTCAGAGTAAACACAAAGGCTAGCAGTTCACACATGTAACATTTTGTTGGCTGTTCTGTCACTACTGTGAAGAACATGTTTCCACAGTGTGTGTACATTTGTTAGCCTGTCAGCCGCTGTCAATAACCCATAATGGTGGACAGTCAAACCATCTCGTTAAAAGTAACTTTTAGAGGGAAAAGAACCATTGTCCACGCCTAGGAGCATTGCCTATTCTGGACCCGCGAGACAGGCGGAGAGCTGACGGCTGGGTGGGGTATGGAGACGGCATGGCTGCTGGGGCCGATGCTCCTTCACACTCTGTGTCCGGGCTGTGCTCCGGGGCTGCCTCCTTGCTCACCAGCGTTCTCCTCAGACACAACATTCACTGCTTCTCATCACCGCCAATGACACTTCCCTGTATTTTTTAGGCCCCAGGGTACACACTTCCTTACATTTTAACGTATCTAAAATAGTTATAACGGCTCTCAAAATAATTATCAACAGTTTTATACAACAGATGTACACATTCAGGTACTTTTCCTTTTTCTTCCTCATCTTATATTTCTTAGGATCTCAGCATTAAGGACCCTGCTGTAAGGTCTATTTCTGATCGAAGCTTTATTCCTCTTCCCTCCTCTCTGTTTTTCTCCCCCTGCCCCTTTTTATGTCTTTAGTTGTTCTTCATCTACCTCTTTAATGGAGAACGCTGGGTTGTTCAACAAATCAAATGCACTGGACCAATTATCAGACCCTCACCTTTTCTCAGTAGGAGAAAGACTCAAAAGCAACACAGCAATGTGAATACAATTAACACTACAGAATTGTACACTTTAAAATGGTTAAGATGGTACATTTTATGTTATGTGTCTTTTAACGATTACAATTTAAAAAAAAATAAGAGCAAGGCACATGGTCTCTCTGGAGTCATCCTGTTATACAGTTATGTTTTCTCAACTCAAAATTACTGACCTCCTTCCATTGATCGCATCAATTAGCTATGGGCTAAGCACATCTACCCTAGTGACACACTGCTAACTGGCATCATGCTGGAGACCCCAACTGAAGAAACATCAGAACTGGGGGTCCATTTCATCCCTCACACAGCAGTTCACTGATGGGCAGCCAGCCACCAACTCAAACCCCTCAGTAAATGCCTGTAACTCTTCCTCTGTCTCAAGGTTTTTAAATAAAACATGTCTGGGCTTGAGGGAGAATACACACATAGAAAAAAAAAAAAGAAAAAGAAAGATGTTCAATACTATGAGTCTATCAAATGAAGAAAGAAAAATTCATCTGGTCAAGAATGCAAGAAAGAAAATTAATAAGTAAAATGTTAGCAAGTTACCTGAGTTAATAAATATTTATATTAATCTGTGTTGAACATATACATTTATAATCCCCTTTAACACTAATGAAAATAAGATTAACAGAGGATCTTGACCTAAGTTGCAAGTCAATACAAAATCTGTAAGAAATGAGAAACAAATACCACTTTCAAGTTAAAATGTTAACTTGGTATTAGACTCAAGTACCCCACACAGTCGTTCCCATATACGTGCTACAATATCCACGAGTGCGAAAGAAGACAAAAACAAACAACTCACGGCGCTCAAACTCTGGCCCGCACACAACTACTGCCAAAATCACTAAAGAACTTGCACGAAATATGAGGCTGATGGAATGGGGTTAAAACCTACACCTTTTTGGTTGACACTTAATGGTTTAACTGCGGCACCCCTGGAAGCAAAGTTAGTCTGCTTGCCTGGAAGGAGGTACAAAAAGCCCTCCCTCCTCTTCCGCTGTCCATACTCTCCAAATCAAACAAAACTGAGTAACGTCCACTATTACACAGACGCTGACTTGAGGCGGCAGGCCCTCCTGTTACCACTTCACGGGAGCACGTCTTGTCCTACATCCATTAGGAAGAGCCCTTCACATGAAGCAGGCTGCTAGCAAGGAGGAGAGGCCTAGCATGGGGCCCTGCCAAATACAATCCTCTTAGGTGAAAGACTGGAGATAAGGACAAAAATAATAATGGAAAATGCATTTCTGTTTATTTTCATAGGCCATCTATTCTCTACGTATCAGGGAGTCAAGCAGAAATAAAGGTTGAAGATTCCATCTCCAGGAAACAGATTTGCATTACATAAAAACCAGGAACTGAGCTGGTAGATAGACACATGACCCTGATTTTTAGTAGTAAAACCCAGAAAATGATTTCATTAGCACCCAAACGTTTCAGTAATAAGCTCAAAAGCAAGTCTTCATATTCCAACAGTCGGCAGAGTCTAGGAGGATTTCCTCTCCTTGGAGAATGAGTAAATGGGAAAAAGAAAAAAGAAAAAGTGAGCAAGAGAAATTTCAAGAAACTAGAAACAAGAAAACGTCAATAAATTCTGGCATCTTCAGTAGCATACAAGAAGAACACACAGCCTCTTGTAACAATAAAAGGAATCTGTGAAAACAGACTGAAAGGAAAAGACATCAGGATCAGATAAAAAAAAGGACAAAGGAAAGATAAGAAGAATTGCAAGGAAAATAGAAATGCTGTAACAAGAGAGAAACCTACAATAAGTGCAACAGGTTAATAATTTATATTCCATAAAGTTAAATTGGAGGTGCAAAAAACAAATTTGAGAAGTATTCCCAAATGGGGATGGAAATAACAACAAAGATTGAAAAAAACTGAGAACAGACGACGGCCATCAAGATTTAAGAACAGGGATTCAACCTGAGAATTCTAGAAACAAGACTTTTTAAAAAAATTATGTTTACATCTGTACACACACACACACCATGAATTATATTTTCTTGCATTGGGGAAAAATATCATGTATAAAATGAAAGAATCTACCACATTTGTGGGGGCAGGAGAGGAGAGGGAAAATGAAATGACCCTTATTTAGTTCGATCTCATTTGTGATGTAAATGAAAATAATTAGGCAGAATAAAGAACTTCTAAAAAGAACACAAATGAGGATAGCTTTATACTTTCTCCAACACTATATGATAGAAGACTATCGAACACTGTCTACGGATTTTTAAAAGAAAAGAGAGGGTCCAAAAAAAAATTATCCTCACATTTACAAAAGCTCAGAGAACATAACTTGACAGACTTCAGAGAATAAGGAACCAGTGTTCTTGGGAGTATATTGGTTTCTCAGGGCTGTGCTAATAACAAAGTACCTCAAACAGGGTGGCTTAAAACAGTAGAAATTATTCTCATGGTTCTGAAGAAATCAAGTACGAAATCAAGGCGTTGGCAAGTCCATAGCTCTCTGAAGGATCCAGGAGAGGCTACTTCTTTGCCACCTCCTAGTTTCCAGGGGTGACTTGCAGAAACATCACTTCAATCTCTGCCTCCAATATCACATGGCAGCCTCCCTTTTTTCTCTGTACCCAAATTTTCCTCTTAAAAGGACATTAAACTTTACTTTTTTAAAGATTTTTATTTATTTGTCAGAGAGAGAGAGAGCACGCACAGGCACAAGCAGGGGGAGCGGCAGGCAGAGGGAGAAGCAGGCTCGCCGCTGAGCAGGGAGCCCGACACGGGACTCGATCCCAGGATCCCGGGATCATGACCTGAGCCGAAGGCAGATGCTTAACCGACTGAGCCACCCAGGCGCCCCAAGACATGAATCTTTAGATTAGGGCCCACCCCAATACAGTATGACTTCACTTTAACCAGATTACATCAGCAAAGACCTAATTTCCAAATAAGGTCACATTCACAGGTACCAGCGGTAGGACTAGAACATATCTTTTTGGGGTACACAATTCTACCCACTATGTCGTGGAGAGAGGAAGGAGAGGGAGGAGCTTAGGTACTCTAGGCTACCAAAGATGAATCGAAATTAGGACTGAAGACATAAGGAAGTCATGACACAAAGGACTGCTGGGCTTTCCCAGACCTGACGTTAAGAACAGAACTGGACTGAGTGTAGCAGAACACAGTGGGCAATGTGGGCAGAGAACACTCCCCTGATCTGTGCCTTCCCTCTTCTGCCCCTGACCTACACTCACTTATTTTGACTCACAGTCAAAATGTTTCAATTAGACACTTGAAACAATAGCAGTGTTATTCTTTCTACCACTAATAATGGCCCAACTATTTTAAGCACATTTGGGACATTATTCCAGGAGAATTACTAAATAGAAAGTATATTGTTCTCTCTAAAAAAGAATAGCTACATAGAGCAACATAATAGCCTTTTTTTTTTTTTTGGCCTAGAAACTTGAGAAATAATTTCACATCTTTGAAACTCATACTGAATTACTTGAATCATTAGGTTTTTTATTTTTTATTTTTTTTAAAGATTTTATTTATTTATTTGACAGAGAGAGACACAGCGAGAGAGGGAACACGAGCAGGGGGAGTGGGGGAGGGAGAAGCAGGCTTCCCGCGGAGCAGGGAGCCCGATGCGGGGCTCGATCCCAGGACCCCGGGATCATGACCTGAGCTGAAGGCAGACGCTTAACGACTGAGCCACCCAGGCACCCTGAATCATTAGGTTTTTTAAACGAACTCTTCTCTCATCTAGGTCCTATGACTACGACTGTATTATATATGCTTAAAAATAATTAGGATATGAACTCAGTTATTCTTTAAAAAATCAAAAGTAAATAATACAAATGAAAGTTAAAAATTATCCCTGGGATATAGAATTCTGGGTGATTTTTAAATTTCATACTTCAAATACATTCTCTTTCTAAACATGTCTATAATGAACACACACTACATTTATAAGTAGAGTAAAATGGCTTATTTAAATAAGTGCATAGAATTTTACATTCCCAATGGGATGAGAATTTTATGATTTTTAATGAAGCAAAAATTTAGAGAAGGAAATTCACTAAAATGTAAACAACAGTTATTTCTAGGTGGTGGGAACATGGAAAAATTAACTTTTTCCTATTTTTCTGTATTTCCCAAATTTTCTGTAGTGAGCATGCCTTATTCTTGTAACAGGAAATAATAATATAAGAAAGTGGGGAGGGGACTTGCCCGGTGGACTCTGCAGGAAGAACAAACTGAACCCATCTTCCCTTCCCATCTGTAAGATCTCTGTATAAACTCTGGTTGGGGAAAAAGCAAGCAGAAGTCTCTGATTGCCTAAAACACTGTGTAATAGCAAGGAATCAACGTTGTTTTTATGCCTCAATATGCTTTAGAAAATTATATATCTTCCAGAACATAATAGTGTAGAGCCAAAATACATCTGAATATGAAAAATGATGAAATGCTTAGTTGACTTGGCCAGACTCACTTTAAAATGGGAACAGAAGCTGCCAAAGCAATTTCTCCTTTAGTCCTTGACTTGCAGTTAAAAATCCAACATTAAACCTGCCAAAATGTTCCTGGGACTTCAAAGAGCTAAATAAATTTATGTAAATGTAAAGGTAGCCTCAGGAGGACGGGTGAAAAGTATCAGAAACAGGGAACTTTAGAAAGTTACATAGTAACAATGGGGCACCTGGGTGGTGCAGTGGGTTAAGTGTCCAACTCCTGATTTCCGCTCAGGTCCTGGTCTCATGGGTTATGGGATTGCTCTGTGCTCAGCATGGAGTCTCTCCCTCTGCTCCCCACTCCCACTCTTTCTAATAAATAAATAAATCTTTTTTAAAAAAGTATTTCTTAGAAAGGAAAGAAAGAAAGAAAGAAAGAGAGACAGGAACAAACAAACATAGTAATACTACTGAGGCTGGGTTCTAGGCTGATTCCCATTGCCAGGAACTTGCGGTTTACCTCTGGACTGTTTATCACTCCATACTCTCAAAATAGTCCCAAATCAAGAATATCATCACTGCTTATCTGGGAAAAAGTAGGGGTGGTCCTTATTCCTCTCGGCTTCTACTGGGTTCAGGGATCTAGTCCATGGCTTCTGAAATTATCTGTGAGGATGGATCAGTTTTGATACTATTGTAAAACACAAAAAGTAGAACTTTAAAAACACTAAGATAAAAATCAAAGCTCCCAATTCATATTTATTATTCAGACATAAAATTACTTTGTCCAATCACTAAGAGTTTCTAAATGCTTACTCTCGTTTCTATCTTTATTTTGTCCAGGATAGGTAATAGTGAGCATGCCTTGAGTCGCAGCACTAGTCTGGTCAAGCTAGAAGCAAGCATGCATTCACTAGCTAACAGTGAACAAATTGGCATTTTACAGATAAACCTGCATTAAAAGCTGGGAGTAACTATTCAAAATGCCATCAAATCACCGGAGAGAAATTTATAGCACAAAGAATGGAGCACAAATACAAAAGCATATCTCCCGATCCTTAAAAAATGGACAAAGTCCCCTTTTAAATAAGAAAATCATTTTATTGGCAGTTTTTGGTTGTCATTTTATTGGGCTGAGGGAAGAGAAGGGCTGATCCAGCTTCAGCGGTCTCAGGTTCAGGCAGGGAGAATGCGGATGCCAGAGAAACAATGTGCACTGCATTCGCACTTGGAAGGCAGTCACAACACGAGGAAGGGCTCTGCCTGTGATTTTACTGGCCAAGAAAAGAGAGGCCTTCCTTACCAGCGTCATTAGAAAGTCATCACCCGGGGAATGTAAAAACTATGTATCATTGTCCCGGCCTCTGGGGCAGGGCCTGGGCATAGTGAGTTGGCTTAACTCTCAACAAGGACTCTAATGTGCGGCCTAGGCTGAGAACCCCTGAGGTAGTGGAAAAGGGCCCCAGCACGGAAATTAAACCCTTGGGTTCTAAGACTGGCCCTAACAGTTCTTAGTTGTGCTGCCCTGTACATGAGTCCCTTTAGAGTCCAAAGCCTTGCTCCACACAATTGCAAGGGAAAGCGTAAATACGACTCTTCCCTACCTCATGGGGGTTTTGAAACCTCGGATGTGTGTTCACTGTAAAGCACTCTACACATGTTCCAGCAATCCTTTTCAAATACAGTATTTACTAAGAGAGAGATTTCAGGGACTCTTAATAAATCTGAAGATCAGAAACCTATGACTGCACATGCACACTTGAGTAGATTCTATAATGAGTTTAAGAAAATTTCAATTTGTCAGAATATAAGTTGAAAACTTTGAGAAATGCTGGCTTTTAGAATCAAGTATATGGCAGGAGAAACTTGGCAATCAGTATACACGATTCAGAAACACGAAAAAAATATATGCACACAGGAAATCATATTCATGTCCCCGAAGTTGTGTCCAGCGCTTAAAAGTCTGTTCTATTTAAAATAAGATGTTTATATGCAGTTATCTCTAGGCAAATAGACATGATTAAAAAGAGCCTCTAAAAAGTGTGAGTTTGAGATCTCATCCAGTCCTGTGACTTTAAAATACAATCTACTGGCTAAGACCTCTCAATCTATCAGCCCAGACCTTTCTAGTGAGCACCCAGATGCATACACCCACCTGCCAGCTCTGTATCTCGTGTCTCACAACCACCACAAACTTAATATGGCCAAATAAAGCCCAGTTCTCCTCTCCCTTTCCCCAATTTTAATGTGGCTCTTTCACAACATTCAGGACTCAACTCAAATGTCATCTCTTCAACGAGAGCTCGCAGATCACCCCAGCCTGAAGAAGACACCTCCAGAACAAATCACACCCTGCAGTATTGTTCCATCATATTCTCTTTTTCATAAGAACTCATCAGGAAGGAAATTATCGTATGTGTGCATGAGTTTATAGTCTCTATCTCTGGGATTCTAAGCTGTTCATTGCTCTAGCCCCAACATGTAAAACGGTATCTGGTACAGAGTCAGTCCTCAATAAATATTACTCTCCACCTAACCTTGTTTGTGTCCAAATAGAGGCATTTAAGAAGGAGGGAAATTCAAGAAGATTAACAGCAAAGGAATAAACTATGCACAGATGGTCAGGCTTTTTCAAAGACTGTCTCTTTTTCATACCTGAGACTCCATGTACACCATATAAAGACACTCACTCTGATGCAGTAAAGTCCTCCAGGCTCCACTTGCTACTTCCTGCTTTGATCCTTCCTTTCTGGTCTCCTTGGTCCATTATGCTAACTCTCATCCAGAATCTCCCTTGTCCCTTTGGATTAAAAATTCCTTTAGTGGGGCACCTGGGTGGCTCAGTTGGTTAAGCAACTGCCTTCGGCTCAGGTCATGATCCTGGAGTCCCGGGATTGAGTCCCACATCGGGCTCCCTGCTCAGCAGGGAGTCTGCTTCTCCCTCTGACCCTCCCCCCTCTCACGCTCTCTGTCTCTCTCTCAAATAAATAAAATCTTTAAAAAAAAAAAAAATTCCTTTAGTCACCAGCTTGACTCTATAATTTGGCTTTTCCTGAAGACTACACTCGGACTGAACTGCTAGCCAACCACAGTCAGTGAGTGAGCTTACACTCTACTCTGATGCAGACCTACTTCTCAGCATACCTTTCTGACCAGGATACCAGTACACTCGGGTCTCCTGGGAACAAGAGAACAGGGAGTGGTCACAATTCCCTGAAACACATAGCTTCTGGGGTCTGTCATTTGTCCCTGGTCCTGGCACCATGGTCAAAATAAAGGAAATACTCCATCACAAGCTTCCTTTATCCTCTTGCTGCAAATACTTCTTGTACAGCTCAAGCTTTCTGTACACAGAAGATAACACCTCACTTAACTACCACCTTCCACTTTGAGGGACCATTTTCCAGCTGGCCTTTCTGGGCATAGAACTTTGAGAGATAAGGATGAAGCCCCAGGACCCACAGTAGTAGGCTTGGTTCTGGCTCCTCATTGCAGCCAAGAAGATGGGGAAATTTTCCTGAAGGCCCCTCATACCACCCACCAACACCCCCAGGGGGCAAGCCAACAGGCATGCAACTGAATCTGCAGAGACAAACACTCATCCAGGGGATCTGCTGGATTCTGTACCTATAACCATAGGAAGGGTCACTGAGAAGTTTTTGATATTTGTGTTTCCACCACCAGAATCAAGTGACAAGATGCAGGTGCAACTAATATGCACTTCGCAGACCAAGTCCTTACCTACAGGGCTTTCTGATTCCATCCAAACCTACCCAGCTGCTCTCTGGTCAAGAAAACGGAGCTGAGCTCACATTTGGCATTCCACATAAGAGTTTACCAAAAGGCAGGTGTGCTAATGTTCATTTCCCCTTGTGCTGGGCCTCTCCTGCTAGAATTTCCTGCAGACCCATCCTTCTGCATCTACCACTACTTGCATTTTTTACACCAGGTCTAGCCTGGACAAATGCATCACCTCTGGAAGATTGTCTGAGGACAAGAGCTGTGGTGCCACCCCCACAAGGAAACGAATGGCTTTCAAACTAACTCTTTTTGCCTCCTTCCACAGCAACTATAGCTTCTCACTCCACCACTTGCATGAAGCCCCCACCCCCACAGACACGTACTTCTTCTTATAGATCACGTTATCATTATACTCCTCTCTGATCAATGGTGCTCGCCCTTATCTTTCACAGGTCAACCTTATCAACCTTCACTACAAGCTTCTTATTGGACTGCAATCATCTCAAACTCCAATGGCTTTAATACCATTCATCTTCTCCTTACTAGAAACAGTACCACCGTTCTTTTAGTTACACAAAGCTTGGTCAGCTTTGATTTATTCCTTTCCTCAATATTTAGCCAATCTTCAACCCCCTCAAATGCCTTCTCCTTATGTCAAAATCTATTTACTCCCACCCCCTCCATATTTCACTTCGTTCACTAACCTTTCCATCATAAAACCCTCCTTATCTACTAGGTTCTCTCCTTCAGCTGTATAAATAGGCTCCAATCCCATCGCTCGCAAGCTCCCCTGTGTCCCTCCACCATCCCCACTACACTGAGGAATCCGTCCTATTTCCAAAGCACTTCAGGACTATTCCAGCATTTAGCACATCATGTTGTCACAATTTATGTGACTGACTGCCCACTAGTGAGGGCTCTTTAAAGCAGAGGTTCCAGCTTTTTCTACTTCAAATCTCCACAGTACAATAAATTTCAATAAATGTTTACTAAGTGAATAAATTCTCCCTATAAATCCTCTCTAATAACTGTCCCTTTCTATTCTCACTGTCCTTACAAAAGGGTCTTTTTAATTGGCCTTGAGTCTTATCCCCTCTAGTTCATCATGAAAACTACATCCAACACATCCTTCTTAAGACAGCAATTTCATAATATCAATTCCAGAGCTTTAAAAAAAAAAACTGTATACACACACACACACACACACACACAAAGACACACACACACAAAACAAACAACAAAAAATCTCCAATGGTTCCCACTGGTCATGGCAGGACTTGTCAGCAGGCTGATCATTAGTATTAGATGTGAAAGGTCACGTGGGCAGAATTTCTCTCACAGCTTCCTAGGATGGCTCACAAGAGAAGAACTCAACCAGCGGAACTGCACTGTCCTGCGCTCTGCTGCAGGCCTCTCGTCTCAGGAAGGTCCATGAGTAAGTACGCCACGTGTGCGCACATGCACGCACATATCCAAACATACACAAAGGCTCAGCGGTTTTAGTCAGAATTAGCCCCACTGTACCATTCACAGGCCCTGTCCCTCAGAGGATGGATTAGAGCTTTATAGGGAATGATAAATGCCTCTTTAAGATGTCAGGAACTCTTGCTCCATAAAATATAAAACTGAAAATCTTTAGCTGGCATTTCTAGGCCCTCCGCAATTGGCCCCAACCTACCAGCCGGGGTTCTCGCTCGTGCGTGTCTTAGACGTACAGCCTCCGTGCCACCTCACGCAGTATCGCCCCTCCCCCAACACACTCCTCGTCCTCTCCTGCCTCTGCCTTCCCTCTGTAATACCACTTCCATCCTCAAGCAGTTTCCAGCCACTCCATAATTTCTCCTTTCCTTTAACTCCCCCGGTACTTGGGAGTCCGTAAGACTGGCTTGCCACTTACCACTCTAGCTGTTAAAGTTACAACTTTTGAAAGAGAAGATTTCAACCAAAATCTCCCAGTAGTACTAAAATACCTCCAGTCAAATCATGACCATTGATGGCCAAATGTAGCATAAGAAGTTAATCCTCAAGCCAAAAGTGCCTGAAAGGAAGAGGGAATTGAATGGGCAGCCATGGGGAAGAGATAAAAGTAGGAAGAATAACAAAGTGAGAGCCTTCATAAAAGTACCTAGTTGATTCTAGTACTTTCCTCTGTATCCCTTAATATGTCACCCAGGAACAGTAAGACTCAGTAAAAGCATGAAGAGAAATAAGATAGTCCTTGTAGTTTTCAGGAACTACTGTTATTTATTATTTTTTTTTTTTAAGTTTAAAAGGCAGTTGGTGTTACCCACGCAAGACCTGGTTTGGGAACAGTTAAAATGTGTGTGTGGGGGGGGGGCAGGTATAGGAGAGGGTTGCCAGCAAGTGATTATTCAATTGAATCACTAAACTTTTTATTTTAAATGCTTTTAAATGAACACATTTAATTAAAAGGAAAAAATAAAGAGGTTGTAACTCATGAGAAGCATTGTGCTAACCTGAGTTTGGTTTCTTTGAGCTGTCTGAACTGAGTGATAGATGGAAGAGTTACCCACTGAGTTATAGTCACCCTGATTACGTTATTGTTCGAAATCTCTACACACTCCACAATTCAAGAGTGAGGCAGATCCAGGGGAAACACAGGAAGGGTCACTGAGAGTCTCCCACTACATCTTTGCTTCTTTTGTGTTACAGACTTTATGCCTCTTAATAAATTGTGATTCTTTCACAAGTGCCAGGCCAGTGATACATCTTTATTTGGTTCCAGGTAATCATATGTCAGTAGTTAGAAGACAGCTTTGTGTAGCATCATTATCCTCATACACACACACACACACACACACACAATCAGAAGTAAAAGCAATCCTGGAATCCAAATCTCCTGATATAGTATTGTCTTATATTCTATAAGCTCGTCAACAAAAATACTGAAGAACTGACCCAGTGTTACATGTAAATAATAGGAAATCAAGAAAGTTTTCAGATGAGGAAGACATGAAGAAAACAATTCAATATACCATAAGCGTAAAACTCAGGGACAAAGTCACTTCTGCTCATTATGGCAATTCTGAGTGCTCAACACAGTACCTTGCAGATGGCGGGCATTTCATAAATTAATTTGCAAATGAACATTCGCAGATGAAAACCTGGCTGCGGTATTTAAGGTGATGGCTAGCAGCAGAGAACCCAGGTAGCGGGCAACAGTACACAGCAGCAGGGCCAGCGGACCACTGCGTCCAAACCTCCTGGATGCCTCCTAAAAATGCAGTCACCTGGCCTCCTCACACGCCAAATGTATTCAAATTTCTGGGCTCAGAACCCAAGAATCTCAGCTTTCAACAAGCATTCCACGGTGATTCTCCCGGCCATCAAGGCTTGAGACCCCGAGTGTATGAGAAAATAATGACCTGCACTGGAGGCAAGGGAAAGAAAGGAACTGCATAGAAATCAAAATTTAAATCTAAAGAACATAGGGCATTAGAGAGAGAAGAGACAGAACGTGGACGATGGGGGGAAAAAAAACAAGGACAAGTTAGTTATAAACTAATGTAAGAACCATTTAAATATAAATGTACAAACACTAAAGAATCAGCTCTGAGGAGCCCTGGGATGAAGGATTAATTCCATTAGTGTGCAAGAGGCCAGGAGTACCATAAGAGACATCATTAGGATAATTAAATAATTAACACACATAGGATTAAAATTCCTCTTGGGGAAAATGATAATGAACAAGAAACACCTACCGTAGTTTCACAAATGACTCTTCAAATATCTACAAAGACAGATCTGAACTAAATATGGAGGAAAGTGTAAAGTACCTTGTTACAGTCAGCTAAAACTTATAAAAGACTCAGAGGTAGCAAATTAATTCATGCTACTCAAATAAGTCAGACATGAGAAGATGAGCTTTTAAAATCACCAAGGGGGGGGGGGGGCGGTGGGGAGACGGGGAAAAGAAAAATGCTGCTAAAAATGGAGTGGGGGATGGAATTAATGAAGACTAAACCAGCTCAGAAACTGAACTAATTCCTTTTAATATGTCTTGGACAAGAAAAATGAAGAAGACATATTTGTATAATTAGAATGAAGACTTTGCAGAAGTAGCGACTGACAAAAAGCAGAAGGGGAACACTTGACAACACTGAACTCAGACCAATCAGCCGGCCTGCATGATGGGAAGCTAAGTCTCTTAAGGGAATTCACTCACATACCTGAGGAGTCATTTACAATCATTATGGAAAGATCACAGAAAAATGGGGAAACAGAAGATTTGAAGGGAAAAAATTAGACAACGAAACATCCTATCAATCTTAAAATGGTTATGAAGAAAGAGGATGGCAAACGTTAGTGGTAAAAGCCATGACATTTTCTCCCATGCAGACTGTGGGCTCCATGAAGCCAGAGACATTCTTCTTCCCTGTGTGACATTAACACCAAGTTTGGAGCAACCAGCAATTGATCACCAGGTAGCTGAATATGTATAAAGACAATGAGCTAGAAAGTGAATGGTACCAAACTTTTCCCTTTCTTCTGAGCAGAAAATTGCACCACAGAGGAGGTTATAGACCATTTTTTTCTCTTGCGTATGAAATAATATAGGAAAAGGTAGAATATGTGAACATCTGGTAGCCAATTAAATCATAAACCATGATCAGAATAAAACCCTAAACACTCTAGAAATATAAACAGAGTAAATTTGAGAAACTATAAAATAAAAGCAAAAGATGTACAATATATACCATAAATTCAAGCAAATATTCTCAGTACTTTCTTTATAAAGAAATCCTCTAAAATATTTGGAAAACATATTAAGCTTAAAGAGAGGCCAAAAGATAAACAGAAATCCTAAAATCTACCTTTACTATGATCATTATAATTCAGTGAATCATGGAATTGTCTCACACAGACATTCCAACCCATCCCCCATGAACGTCAAACACCCAAATACTCTTTTCAATTAATTTATCCTTAATTTATAAACAGGGCAGACAGGCAAATTTATATAAAGGCATATGCTTTCAGGAGGCTGACACTAAGCTAATGGGAAAAGATCTCAAAGAGTTATAAACAGAAGCAAAAAGACTAAATGCTACATTCCCCACAAGCTAAATTAAAAGGGGGAAGATTCCATCTTTGGCCATCTTCGGGTATCTCTTTATGTAGAGTATAGCGCATTCCATGCAATACATATTCATAACTACTCACTGAATAAGCCAAGTTGAAAGCCACTGAACTCACATACAGGAAAGGTATAAGACACTTAGGAAGGCTGCTTCCGTCACAGGTCAGTCCTAGCTGTCTGATCAGGTCCTCTACGGCCTTAAGGATTAGGCTAGCAGACTATCCCTTAAGAAATGAGTGATGTTCGCTTTTGGCCGGAACCACCATCTTCCAGTAATTGGCCAAAATGACCAACACAAAGGGAAAGAGGAGAGGTACCCGCTATATGTTCTCTAGACCTTTTAGAAAACATGGAGTTGTTCCTTTGGCCACATACATGCAAATCTGTAAGAAAGGTGATATTGTGGACATCAAGGGAATGGGCACTGTTCAAAAAGGAATGCCCCACAAATGTTACCATGGCAAAACTGGAAGAGTCTACAATGTTACTCAGCATGCTGTTGGCATTGTTGTAAACAAACATGTTAAGGGCAAGATTCTTGCCAAGAGAACTGATGTACGCATTGAGCATATTAAACACTCAAAGAGCCAAGATAGCTTCCTGAAGCATGTGAAGGAAAATGATCAGAAAAAGAAGGAAGCCAAAGAGAAAAGGTACTTGGGTTCAACTGAAGTGCCAGCCTGCCCCACCCAGAGAAGCACACTCTGTGAGAACTAATGGAAAGGAGCCCAAACTGCTGGAACCCATTCCCTATGAATTCATGACATGATAAATGTAAAGAAAATAAAAGACCTCAAGACTGTAAAAAAAAAAAAAAAAAGAAAAAAGAAATGAGTGATGTTCGCCTTCTCTCAGGAAAAAGGAGATGAATAGGAAAAGGGTATCAGCCCTGATTACTGAGAAAGGGGGTTTCATCATTGATGAGTCTTTATGCCAAAAGAAGAGCAAAGGAGAAAACAGACCCAAAGGTACGATCATTTATACGAATACCGACAGCTCTGGCCTACAAAGGATAGCTACAGTCAAATTCAAGACCTCACTCAGAGGGCCAAGCTCCGGGGGGCTGGATGGGGCAAGCACAGACGTACCAGCTGAGGGAGCAGAGAGGGAGTACAAGGAAGGCCAGATCACTCTAGGTCTGACCCATGTCCTTTCCGGTTTGTCTAGATGCCAAGAAAAAAAAATCTCTCAAAAACAATCAAGCTGATGTAAGAGCACCGATCTCTTGAAATAACTGGCAAGAATAAATTCTATCTCCTTAAAACAAAGCAGAACAAAACACATGCAAAAAAAAAAAAAAAAAAAAAAATGCTGCTTAAGAAAATTCGAACACCCTTATTCTACCTCTAGGAATAAAAGATTGGCAAGAACAAATTAAGAGATTGTTTCTCTATGTTCACTGTTGTAGATAATGCTGCAACCGAAGTGTCCATCAACAAATGAATGGATGATAAAGATGTGTGTGTAAATACATGTATATATATACACATATACATACACGCATACACACACACAGTGGAATACTATTCAGCCATGAAAAAAAGGAAATCCTGCCATTTCCAATAGGCTTTGAGGGCATCATGCTAAGTGAATACAGGGAATCTTATACGTGGAGTCTTTAAAGAAAAAAAAGTCAAACTCATAAAAAGGACAGTAAAAAAGTGGTTGCAAAGGGCTAGAGAGGATTAAGGAAATAAGAAGAGGTTGGTAAAAGGGCCCAAACTTTTAGCCATAGATGAATAAGGTTGGAGGATCTAATATTTAAAAAAAAAAAAAAATTAAGAGCTAATTGGAAAAAAAAAATCTAACCAAGGGCTTGACTCAAAGGAAAGAAAAAAACTCAAGCACTTCAGGGTCAAAAGAAGCAAGTTTAGTTATTCACTTATTCATTCAACGCAATCCAGGTAGGACCGGAAGCAATGGCAGAAACTTCTACCTCACCCAGATACTTCTGGAAATGAACAAATTTCTAAATAATGAAGCATTTTCTCCAAAAATGGATGTCCATGGAACATCTAAAACTCAAATGACAGACATACAGACGCATGTGACTAGGAGAGAGCATTCTATAATAAATGTGTTTTGAGTGTCATTTGACTGCTATCGTTAGCACAATATTACCTAATTTATCTGGTAACCTGGACCACTCAGAACTTAAAGAACAGGAAAGAGGGCGCCTGGGTGGCTCAGTTGGTTAAGCGACTGCCTTCAGCTCAGGTCATGATCCTGGAGTCCCGGGATCGAGTCCCGCATCGGGCTCCCCGCTCGGCGGGGAGTCTGCTTCTCCCTCTGACCCTCCCCCCTCTCATGTGCTCTCTCTCATTCTCTCTCTCTCAAATAAATAAATAAAATCTTTAAAAAAAAAAAAAAAAGAACAGGAAAGAAAGAGACATCTCAATAGGCAAAATTTACTTAGGTTACAAAATCCATAGTTAAGAGCTCAGGCACTTGATACCAGTTGAGTGTTCTCTTGATTACGTATTCTACCTGCAATTCTAGCGACCTTGGTTCCTGCCTTCCAAGCTTATACCACACTTGTTAGGCAGCTTAGAAGGCACGAGGAGCTTGTCTGAGACAGACATAATAAGCATCTAGATAGGATAACCTACCACCACACAGCAAGGGGAAAAAGACAAATGGCCTGAAAAGCAGACAAGCGAGACAGAAAGAAACGTAAGTCTGGGGCTGGTTCGAAGTGCGGACAACACTGTACAGGCCTCTGGAGGTGACAAGGGGACCTCTGACATGCTGCAACACATTCAATAAAGGGTAGTGTGCAGAGTTCAAATGAAGCATCAGTTCACCAGGTTCAAAATGATGGCCCTTCAAACCATCAAGGTAAGTCTCAATGTGCTCGGGATTTTGTGGCAAAAAGACCTGAAAGAGTTCAGAGCACATAACCCCAAAATAAGCCATTTTGGCATATTTTGAGTTAAAGCCACTTGAAAAACAGCAAATACAAGAAAAACACTCTGACCTTCCCTCTTCTTCTTAAGAGCAGGAGATGAAATTCCTCCATGAAAGATGTCCTCTCTAGACCAGAAGGAAAGTAACATGCTTACCATCAAGGACGAGAAGCTGGGAGTGAAAGAACTATACACAAATAGGTCTTGTTAAAATAACGCTCATCTTCCTAATTTAGCCTCCTCACATAGCTCAGTCACTTGTCCACAGTTGCCTTTGTTAAACCTAATATAACAAAGCAAGTAGGTTTCACCATGTCTTTGAGCCTTTTTTTATGAGGGGCCCCAGGTCATAGAAAACTTACATGAAAAACATTTGTATGCCTTTCTACTCTTAATCGTCTTTGTCCATTTTCAAACCCAGCCAGGGGCCCTAAGAAGGTGAAGGAAAACTTTTTCCACTCCTATAGACCTAATGTGAGAAATATATTTTATAAACTTTTCCACTTAAAAATGTTAGAATACAACCTTTGGTCTTAAAGGAATGAGATTTTGCTTTCTGAAATATTAAGCTGCATTGAAAATCAGATTCCTAGACAGTGTGAAAGAAATTAGACATTACCAATCTTCTTTTTAGAGAAAATATGATACAATAGTTAAGCGTTTACTTACAATAAAGCAATCAGTCTCCATCAGAACTAAGATTTAGTTTAGATTTAGAGCCATTTAAGAAAAAAAAAAAAAAACAGTAAGGATAAAGCTTTAATTACAAAAACAAAGAGCCATATGGATCTGGCTATTATGACAGCACAATCCCGAGGTCTGTGAAATGCAACTCATTTCGGTCCTGGCACACAAGCCTTAAGAAAATGGTTAAACAAGCTCAAAGTATCTTTGAAGCATCAATGGTGCACTGGGTTTCCGATTTTTTCTGCACTGAATTAAAAGTTAATAGACGTTGCAGGCAGTTCCTCTACATTCCTTAATCTGCAACCCTCCAAACTCTAGGAAATAAAAGCAGCCCCTACCATCGCTTTGCAGTCTGGAGGGACAGCAAAATGACATGGTGGGGGAGCTTTGAAGTTTGTTAATAATAGAAAGGGAAATATACCATGAATGCCAGAGGGGGGAGCTCAGAGCAAAGGGAAAGATCATGTTTATAATGGGCAAGAAAGAGAAATTCTGAAAACCTTCTGAGCTTTCACATAATATCCTTTTTTCTCTTTTTTTAGTGTTCTCTTTTGAACGATGGGTTCCAATACCCTTTGAAATAAACAATCCCCCCCACCACCGCCGCCATTTTTTCCTAGGTAGAGGGAAAATAAATAAAAGTACTGCCAACAGTAACCAGTTTAAACACTGGGCAGGTGTCTGAAACCTCTGCTTTAGGGAAGTCTCCAGCACACAGCCTCCCCTCTCTAATCAGTTTTGTTTGCAAATGAACCTACACAGAAGGATTGGCATCTAATGATGCTGGAGGCACAGTGAAGGAATTAGCCCAAGACAATCATTATTTTAAAGAGGTGTCTGGCTTCCCCCACTTTCCTTTATATGTTTACTTCTAAAGACAAAATGGAATTTTAATAGGCTCTTTCCATAATTAAAGAGACTATCTTTGTATATTCACTGCCCTTTTCACCACTAAGGAAATGCAATGACTTTACCAAAGAAAGGAGTCACTGGCCATTATCTTCTCCTAGAAACAACTTCCAAGTACAGACAGGTTTGCAGAGATAGCCAGGGTCAACCAGGCACCCTTCTTTCAGCTCTGAATTGTTAGTATTCCTTTTAACTGGGCTTTCAATCCTGAACAATTTTGTCAGTGACCAGAGACACAAAATTGGCATTAAAATAGGTACAATCAAACAATAAGGTTTTTGATTCTATAGGGAAAGTTTAGGCTCCCAAATCGGTACATAAAGGAAATCTTTATAAGGAAACAGCATCCCTTTGTAGCCACAACAATACTGAGTAACAAACCACATTAAAAACTCAACAACATACAACAATAAGCATTTCTTTCTTGATCACATATATGCTGGTTATCTGGGATTTGGCAAAAGACCAAATCCAAATGCACAAGCGCATTTCAAGCCCTTGCTAGTGGCATTATCTGCTGATGCCACTGGTCACGGTAGGTGACATGTCCGAGACCAGTGTCAATGGAAGGAGGAAGTATACTCTCACAGAGACAGGGGTGGAGATGGGGTTAAGGAATGACTATCTGCTGAACAGTCTACCACATCCTCAGATACAGGCTGCTGGAGGTTTCTGTTGTTTACCCACACCTGGTATCCTGCTGTTAATGGAATACAAAAAGGTCTCCTCACTACATCATCTTGGTGAAAGAGACCTAGTTTTATAAGCTTCCATTTAGAGGATCACTAGAAAATAAGAACAGAGTGGGAAAAAAACCTTTAGAATTGAATTATATTGTATTTCTGAGTATAAATGGACATGATTAGGAATTTTATAGCACCTCAGTAATCCGTTAACTAATAAATTGTCTACCTTACACCAGCATCAACAATCTTTTATACAATTTTAGCTTTACATAGAAATATCCTTCTAGGCAACAACATTACAAAGAACAGAGAAGGTAGAAAAGATCATGCCAAGGTTTCCAACTTGGATAATGTAAGCAATAGCGATGGCACTGGCAAAGACTGGAAAGCACTTAACAGATTTATAGCAATTATTAACAAATCTTTACAGTAAAATTATAAGATCAATTTAAATCTTTTTTTTTTTAAGAGTTTTATTTATTTATCTGACACAGAGGGGGAGAGAGAGAGAGAGAGAGCACAGGCAGGGGGAGGCAGAGCGAAATGGAGAAGCAGGCTCCCAGCCGAGCAGGGAGCCCGACACGGGGCTCGATCCCAAGACCCCGGGATCACGACCTGATCCAAAAGCAGACGCTTAACCAACCGAGCCACCCAGGCACCCCTATAAGATAATTTTAAAAGCCTCTGATTGTCCACATACATTTAGGAGTTAACTTGTCAACCACATAACCAGTTAAATCCTACTGGGAACAAGATGTGGGATGGAGATAGACTGGAGTGTGTGTGTGTGTGTGTTGAATGTATGTATCTAAGTATGCGTGCACAGACATATAACAAAACGTGATTAGGACAGGCCAATGAACCCCAGGTTCAGATTCCACTGACAACTACTGAATGCCTACTATGTGTCCCATACAGTATCTCACAAAAGCCACACTGTGAGGAATTACTATTATCCATGTTTTATAAATGAGTAAAGTGAGCCTTGGTGAAGTTCTGTGATTTAAACAAGATTACTCAGGGGTAAGTGTATGCCTTCAGCTCAGGTCATGATCCTGGGGTCCTGGGATGGAGTCCCTAGCCCAGTGTCAGGCTCCCTGCTGAGCGGACAGTCTGCTTCTCCCTCTCCCTCTCCCTCTGCCCCTCCTCCCACTCACACACTCTCCCTCTCTTTTGCTCTTACTCTTGATGTCTCTCAAATAAATGAATCTTTAGATAAAATAAAATAAAATACAATGAAATGAAATAAAATAAGATTACTCAACAAGTTAGTCACAGAGCCAGAATTTAAACATAAATCTTCTAAATAAAAGCCTATTTTCCCCCTCTACCACCCCATGCTAATCCCTAAAAATGCTTTTATTTCTTACCTTAGCCAAAAGGCAGACTTTTTTTATATTTTCCCAATCTCAATGCCCAACACTACATGAATGGAGTAAACCAGAAACACAATTATCACCTTAACGGCCTTATAATGCTCCCTAGGAGATGTCCCACAGATATCGACAAATATAACCAGAGTTCGGGAATCTGTTAAACCTCTTACTCTAATACCAGGTATCAATCAACTGGTGACAAGTTACAAAAAGGAGAAAATCTCAATACGTTCAAGTAATGTCTTCATATTCTGCTTCCTGGAATGAGTTTTAACTGAAGTAATTGAACTGTTTCCCATAAAGCCTTATAAAATAAAGACTTTGTCAAAAGGAAGTGAAATGTATACTCTTTGTATTCAAAGGCTCTAGATTTCTACCTACAGTCTATAGCTTTTGCACAGTGATTCTCAACTTCATTAAGGGTCCAGTCTATAAACCTATCCTTCATGGCACACAACTCCACTTAACATGCAAATGTGGCTCCTTCAAGAACACTGCCTCAGACACAGGGTAATCTATGCTTACTTACGCTATGCTACATTTAACTTATACATATATTACTCCGGAAGAGCAGAGTAGGGAGGAAAGGCTGATAAAATGGATTCCTCCATCCACAAGGGTGATTAGGAAAGAAAAGAATACTAGTAAATAGATAGCAAACCTCCATTAACTTGTCTCACTTTTAGATAATTAGTTGTGAATTTTTTAAGGCAAGTGACTCATAAGGGAGGGTGCAAATTTATTGTCTTCCACAATCTAATAATCTTGGCAGCTATGAAAGTTACCTATTTATTGATGGGCAACTGTAATTTATCTTCCCTAGGTAAAATGCAGTTATTTAAATGTTTTTCTCCTTTTATGAACGCTGGCCTCAGCAGTAAACATGTAAGTGACTTCACAAGAACAAAAACATTCATTAAATGTCAATAAAGCCCAAAGCAAAGCTATAAACTGTCAGAAAATGCTATAGGAGGTCAGCGAGGTCAGCGATGGACCACCAAGCTCAGACAGAGGAGTGAATTCAAGAAGACTGTGAGGCTAAGAGCTGGGCAGGGAAATCAGGACCAAGGATTCTAGCTGTTGCTCTGCCATTAAGTCTGTGTGTGACCTTTAGAAACTCACCTGATCACTTTAGGCATAATTTTCCTCATTAAAAAACAGAGGAGTTGGATTGTATTCATTTATTCAGAAAACATTTACTGAGCACCTACTCTTTTACAGCACTGACCGAGGTGGAGTGGATACAGCAGTGACCAAAACAGACAAGGTACCGGATCACAGGGACCTTCCATTCCAATGGGAAGATGGATTCATTAGAAACCCTCCAGCTCTAAAATTCTGTGACCGTTCAAAGCTTCAGGTCATAACTCATTCCAGTACACATGATGTTCCAAAAGGCAGGAAACAAATGGTAAACTTATTTTTAACAGTATGTCAGTTACATTTCAAACAATATGCCCAATTTGGTGGGAATATAACATGGTGCAGCCAATTTGGCAGTTTGGCAGCTCCTGAAAAAGTTAAACAGAGTTACCATATGGCCTCAAAATTCCATTCCTAGGTATACTCAAATTCTAAATACATCTTCACGTAAGAACTTGTACATGAATGTTCACAGCAGCATTATTCATAATAGCCAAAAGTGGAAACAATCCAGAAATGCCTCAACTTACCAATGGATACATCAAATGTCCACACAAAGGAGTATTATTAGGAAATAAAAAGGAATGGTGTACTGCTACATGCAATAAAATGGATGAACCTGAAAAACATGATGCTAAGTGAAAGGAGTTAGTCACAAAAGATTATGTATTATACCATTCCATTTACATGAAATGTTCAAAATAGGTAAATCCATAGAGAGAAAGTAGATTGAAGGTTGCCAAAAGGCTAAGAAGGAGGAATGGGAGGAACGGCTAATGGTGAGTTACTGCTGATGACTAGGTTCCTTTTTAGGGTGGTGAACATGTTCTGGGACTAGGTAGTGATGAGGGATGCATAACCTTGTGAATACACTAAAAACTACTGAATTGTACACCTACCAAACTATTGAATTGTAACTATTGAATTGTACGCTTCAAAAGGATGAATTTTATAGGACGTGGATTCTATCTCAATTTTCTTAATCTTTAAAACTAAAACAATTATGGAAAAATACTGATCCCAAAAGGTAATAAAATCAAAGTGGCACATTGAAATACAAAGTAGATGATTTGCTAGTGAAATATTTACAGTATTCAGATTAAGATTTCAAAGTAAATTTTACACTTGGCTCATTATTTTAGGTCCAAGGCAAACACTGTTAAAGTCAATTAAAAGATATGAAAAGCCATGTTTCTATCAGTTCTCTAATATTCTAAGTCTTCATTGTTCCAGTACGCTTTCACCTAAATCAATATACTCCCTATTTCTCCTTCCTCATTGTTTTTTTTTTTTTTTGTAGTTTTTAATTTTATTATATTATGTTAGTCACCATACAATACATCATTAGTTTTTGATGTGGTGATCCACGATCCATTGTTTTCGTATAACACCCAGTGCTCCATGCAGTACGTGCCCTCCTTAATACCCATCACCGGGCTAACCAATCCCCCCTCCCCCCTCCCCTCTAAAACCCTGTTTGTTTCTCAGGTCCATAGTCTCTCATGGTTCATCTCTCCCTCCAATTCCCCCCGCCCTTCATTTTTCCCTTCCTTCTCCTAATGTCCTCCATGTTATTCCTTATGTTCCACAAATAAGTGAAACCTATGATAATTGACTTTCTGCTTGACTTATTTCGCTTAGCATAATCTCCTCCAGTCCCATCCATGTTGATGTAAAAGTTGGGTATTCATCTTTTCTGATGGCTGAGTAATATTCCATTGTATATATGGACCACATCTTCTTTATCCATTCATCTGTTGAAGGGCATCTCGGCTCTTTCCACAGTTTGGCTATTGCGGACATTGCTGCTATGAACACTGGGGTGCATGTGGCCCTTCTTTTCACTACATCTGTGTCTTTGGGGTAAATACCCAGGAGTGCAATTGCTGGGTCATAGGGTAGCTCTAGTTTTAAATTTTTGAGGAACCTCCACACTGTTTTCCAAAGTGGCTGTACCAACTTGCATTCCCACCAACAGTGTAAGAGGGTTTCCCTTTCTCCACAACCTCTCCAACATTTGTTGTTTCTTTCCCTGTCCATTTTGGCCATTCTTTTTTTTTTTTTTTTTTTTTAAACATCACAAATATGATTTTTTATTTGTCACCATTAAATGTCTGACTTTTAAACAGATTCTTGGACTGGTGGCTCATATCCATCAGCTCGTTCAACTTTAGCACCGGTCTCATCCCCAGTAGCTTTTCCAGAACTACTACCTGCACCATGAAGCTCCATGAGCTTTCCCAATTCAAACTTGGGCTTCTTCAGCATTTTTACTTTTCTAACGAACACATCATGGAGTGGATAAATAGACTGACAAGCCTTTTCTATATCTTTTCCGATGCTGTCTGGAATCAATTTATTGACCACTTCTTTCAAGTCATTTGTTTGCACCTCTCGGGTCACAATTTCCATCATCTTTTTCCGAATTTGACGGACCTGTTGGTGCTGAGCATAAGAGGTCTTCCGAATCTGATTATTGCGTTTTTTAGTAAAACCAACACAAAATAGACGAAGCAAATAACCATCGGTAGTCTTGACATCAACATGAGCTTCAATCATGGTCTGCCATTTTTTGACCATGGAGCACATTTTGTCACGGGTAAGATCCATGCCATGGAAATTAGTCAGGCAGTTTTTGCCTTGAACATCCTCAGTAATTAGCTTGAATTTTCTAAACGCAACTTCATCGTTCTGCAAATCAGCAAGGCTCACTTCAAAAACACGACCCTTAAGGCCATCAGATGCGATTTTGGTTCCTTGAGTTCTTGTGACTAATGTTTTTCCAATATTTCTTATATTGAACATAGCTGGTGCTTTCACATCATACCAATCTTTCTTAGAAAATGGATCAACCACTTTCTTCTTGGCTCCCTTTTTGCCGCCTTTCGTAAGGCGCTTGTTTTTGCCGACTGCCATGGCGCTGCTCAGGGAGCCAAAAGGCCCATTTTGGCCATTCTAACTGGTGTAAGGTGGTATCTCAATGTGGTTTTGATTTGGATTTCCCTGATGGCTAATGATGATGAACATTTTTTCATGTGTCTGTTAGCCATTCGTATGTCTTCTTCAGAGAAGTATCTGTTCATCTCTTCTGCCCACTTTTTGACTTCATTATTTGTTTTTTGGGTGTTGAGTTTGAGAAGTTCTTTATAGATCTTGGATACCAGCCCTTTATCTGTAGTGTCATTTGCAAATATCTTCTCCCATTCTGTGGGTTGCCTCTTTGTTTTGTTGACTGTTTCCTTTGCTGTGCAGAAGCCTTTTATCTTGATGAAGTCCCAAAAGTTCATTTTTGCTTTTGTTTCACTAGCTGCTGGAGATGTATCCTGAAAGAAGTTGCTGTGGCCGATGTCAAAGAGGTTACTGCCTATGTTCTCCTCTAGGATTTTGATGGATTCCTGTCTCACATTGAGGTCTTTCATCCACTTTGAGTTTATCTTTGTGAGTGGTGTTAGAGAATGGTCGAGTTTCATTCTTCTGCATGTGGCTGTCCAATTTTCCCAGCACCATTTATTGAAGAGACTGTCTTTTTTCCATTGCATGTTTTTTCCTGCTTTGTCAAAGATTATTTGACCATAGAGTTGAGGGTCCATATCTGGGTTCTCTATCCTGTTCCATTGGTCTGTATGTCTGTTTTTGTGCCAGTACCATGCTGTCTTGGTGATCACTAATTTGTAATATAGCTTGAAATCGGGCAACGTGATGCCCCCAGCTTTGTTTTCCTTTTTCAACATCTCCTTGGCGATTCGGGGTCTTTTCTGATTCCATACAAATTTTAGGATTGTTTGTTCCAGCACTTTGAAAAATGTCATTGGAATTTTGATCGGGATGGCATTGAAGGTATAGATTGCTCTGGGTAGCATAGACATTTTAACAATGTTTATTCTTCCGATCCATGAGCATGGAATATTTTTCCATCTTTTTGTGTCTTCTTCAATTTCTTTCATGAGTGTTTTGTAGTTCCTAGAGGATAGATTCTTTACCTCTTTGGTTAGGTTTATTCCGAGGTATCTTATGGTTTTTGGTGCTATTGTAAATGGAATCATTTCTTTAATTTCTCTTTCTACAGTTGCGTTGTTAGTGTATAAGAAAGCAACTGATTTCTGTGCTTTGATTTTGTATCCTGCCACATTACTGAATTGCTGGATGAGTTCTAGTAATTTGGGGGTGGAGTCTTTTGGGTTTTCCACATAAAGTATCATGTCGTCTGCGAAAAGAGAGAGTTTGACTTCTTCTTTGCCAATTTGAATAC
Organism: Phoca vitulina; assembly: GCF_004348235.1. Taxonomy (NCBI): domain Eukaryota; kingdom Metazoa; phylum Chordata; class Mammalia; order Carnivora; family Phocidae; genus Phoca; species Phoca vitulina. Next base: position 12,692,914 of record NW_022589707.1, read on the forward strand.
CTTTTATTTCTTTTTGTCTGATTGCTGTTGCTAGGACTTCTAGTACTATGTTGAACAACAGTGGTGAGAGTGGGCACCCTTGACGTGTTCCTGATCTTAAGGGAAAGGCTCTCAGCTTTTCCCCATTGAGGATGATATTCGCTGTGGGTTTTTCATAGATGGATTTTATGAGCTTGAGGAATGTTCCCTCTATCCCTATACTCTGGAGAGTTTTAATCAGGAAAGGATGTTGTATTTTGTCAAATGCTTTTTCTGCATCAATTGAGAGGACCATATGGTTCTTCTCCCTCCTCTTATTAATGTGCTCTATCACATTGATTGATTTGCGAATGTTGAACCACCCTTGCATCCCGGGGATAAATCCCACTTGGTCGTGGTGGATGATCCTTTTAATGTATTGTTGGATCCTATTAGCTAGGATTTTGTTGAGGATTTTGGAATCCATATTCATCAGGGATATCGGTCTGAAATTCTCCTTTTTGATGGGGTCTTTGCCTGGTTTGGGGATTAAGGTAATGCTGGCCTCATAGAATGAGTTTGGAAGTTTTCCTTCTGTTTCTATTTTTTGAAACAGCTTCAGTAGAATAGGTATTATTTCTTCTTTGAATGTTTGGTAGAATTCCCCAGGGAATCCATCAGGCCCTGGACTCTTGTTTTTTGGGAGGTTTTTGATCACTGCTTCAATCTCGTTACTGGTTATTGGCCTATTCAGGTTGTCGATTTCTTCCTGTTTCAGTCTTGGCAGCTTATAGGTTTCCAGGAAGGCCTCCATTTCATCCAGATTGCTGAGTTTATTGGCATATAGTTGTTGATAATAATTTCTAATAATTGTTTCTATTTCCTTGGTGTTAGTCGTGATCTCTCCCCTTTCATTCATAATTTTATTAATTTGGGTCCTTTCTCTCTTCTTTTGGATAAGTCTGGCCAGTGGCTTATCAATCTTATTAATTCTTTCAAAGAACCAACTTCTAGTTTCGTTGATCTGATCTAGTGTGTTTCTGGTTTCTAATTCATTGATTTCTGCTCTAATTTTAATTATTTCTCTTCTAATGCGTGGCTTAGGTGTCGTTTGTTGCTTTTTCTCTAGTTCTTTAAGGTGTAGAGTTAGTTGGTGAATTCAGGATTTTTCTATTTTTTTGAGTGAGGCTTGGATGGCTATGTATTTCCCCCTTAGGACCGCCTTTGCAGTATCCCATAGGTTTTGGACCGATGTGTTTTCGTTCTCATTGATTTCCATGAATTGTTTAAGTTCTTCTTTGATTTCTTGGTTGACCCAAACATTCTTGAGCAGAGTGGTCTTTAGCTTCCAAGTGTTTGAATTTCTGCCAAATTTTTTCTTGTGATTGAGTTCCAGTTTTAGAGCATTGTGGTCTGAGAATATGCAGGGAATAATCTCAATCTTTTGGTATCGGTTGAGACCTGATTTGTGACCCAGTATATGGTCTATTCTGGAGAAAGTTCCATGTGCGCTCGAGAAGAATGAGTATTCTGTTGTTTTAGGGTGGAATGTTCTGTAAATATCTATGAGGTCCATCTGGTCCAATGTATCATTCAAAGCTCTTGTTTCCTTGTTGATTTTCTGCTTAGATGATCTGTCCATTGCTGAGAGTGGAGTATTGAGGTCTCCTACAATTAACGTATTGTTATCAATATGACTCTTTATTTTGGTTAACAGTTGGCTTATGTAGATGGCTGCTCCCATGTTGGGGGCATAGATATTTACAATTGTTAGATCTTCTTGTTGGATAGACCCTTTAAGAATGATATAGTGTCCTTCTGTGTCTCTTATTACAGACTTTAGTTTAAAATCTAATTTGTCTGATATAAGAATTGCTACCCCAGCTTTCTTTTGAGGTCCGCTGGCATGGAAGATAGATCTCCATCCCTTCACTTTCAGTCTGGATGTATCTTTAGGTTCAAAATGAGTCTCTTGTAGACAGCATATGGATGGGTCCTGTCTTTTTATCCAATCTGCAACCCTGTGCCGTTTCATGGGAGCGTTTAGGCCATTCACGTTGAGAGTGATTATTGAAAGATATGAATTAATTGTCATCATGTTGCCTGTGAAGACGTTGTTTTTATAGATTGTCCCTGTAAATTTCTGTTGTAGATCACTCTTTGGGTCTTCTCCTTTTATAGAACCCCCCTTAATATTTCTTGCAGGGCCGGCTTAGTGGTCACATATTCTTTCAACTTCTGCCGGTCGTGGAAGCTCTGCATCTCTCCATCCATTCTAAATGAAAGCCTTGCCGGATAAAGTATTCTTGGCTGCATGTTCTTCTCATTTAGTACTCTGAATATGTCTTGCCAGGCCTTTCTGGCTTGCCAGGTCTCTGTGGACAGGTCTGACATTATTCTGATGTTCCTCCCTCTGTACATAAGGAATCTCTTCCCCCTAACTGCCCTTAAGATGGTTTCCTTGGTTCTAAGATTTGCAAGTTTTACTATTACATGCCGGGGTGTTGGCCTGTTTTCCTTGATCTTAGGAGGGGTCCTCTCTGCCTCTAGGACTCGAATGTTTGTTTCATTCTCCAGATTAGGGAAGATTAGAGCATTGCTCTAATCAGCTACGATTTGCTCAAATACATCTTCTAGCCCCCCCTCTCTCTCTCCACTCCCTCCGGGATTCCAATTATTCTGACATTGGAATGCCTCATGGTGTCACTTATTTCTCTGATTCTATTTTCATGGATCTTGAGTTGTTTTTCCCTGGCCTCCTCTTTTCCCTCTTTATCTATTATACTGTCTTCCAGATCGCTTATTCTCTCTTCTGTCTCAGTTACCCTAGCTGTTAGATTATCTAGATTGGATTGGATCTCATTGATAGCATTTTTAAGTTCTGCCAATTCACCTTTTATTTCTGCCCTTAGAGACTCTATGTTGCCATTAATTGATTTCTCCATTCTAGCCATGGTCTTCACAATTGCTGGCCTGAATTCCATCTCTGACATCTTGGTTATGTCTGCATCCATTTGTAAATCTGCAGCATAAGTCATAATCTCTGAGTCTTTTCTGTTTTGGGGGCTCCTCCTCCTAGTCATTCTGTTGATGGGTGTTTGAGGGAATGTATAGAGTCCAAATTATTGACCAGAACTCAAGCAAGATGCACCTGTTTTCTTGGGACCTTAGGGTTGCTGGCCTCTTGTTTTCCCAGCTTGTCCTCTGCGGGAGGGGCCTGCCGCGCTGTTACTCAGGCAACCCTGTTTGGGCGGAGTTACCCTGCGCCCCTGTGGCGGGGGATGGGCTCAGTGGGAATCAGTCTTTGGGGCTTTTGTTCTCTGGCGCCTTTCCCTGGCGGCTTTCCGCGTCTCTTCCGCGAGTCAGAGCAGAAGAGACCGTTTCCAACCCTCTGCCTCAGAGCAGAGAGACGGCAGTCTGTTCTTCAGCGAGCTCTCCAGGCCACACCGTCTCCGTTTCTGTCCCTGCTGCTATAAACTGCAGCGCCCTGGCTTGTGCGCCCCTCCGCAGCGCCCCCAGTCCTGCCTCCAGGTCGGGGCGCGTCTCTGCCCTTTGTGCTTCTAAAACCGCCAGCCGCTCCCAGGTCGCGTGCGCGCGACCCCGCCGGTCCGGTTTTCAACCCCGGGGGCTGCCCTAAAGTCCTTTCCCGCCACTACCGGTCTGCGAGTCTGTGCCCTGTCCGCAGCGCGGGAGGCTGTCACTCACCGGCGGTGCAGGATCCCCACGTCCAGGCACCCTCCCGCTGCCGTTTATCCTCCGATATCTGCCCGCAGGATGACGGCTCTCTGCTTCGTACCTCAAAACCAACCGCCTGCGATATTCTGTTTGTAGAGATCTTCTTACATCTCAGGCTGGTTTCGTAGGTGCTGAGAGTGGTCTGGTAGATATCCAGCTCAATTCCGGGGACCAGTTGAAATAGGGTCCCCTACTCCTCCGCCATTTTTCCCCTCTCCCCTCATTGTTCTTCTAACCCATATTATTAATTACCTCAATCCCTATTCTCAAATCATTATCTCTCTTGGTTAATACTTGCCCTGCCTCTCCAGCCTTTCTAACGCATCAATATTTCTACCATCCCCCTTTAATCAGCTTTGACTCATAACAAATTAGTATTCTTAGATATATATATATATTCTTAGATATATATATATATCTAAGAATACTAATTACTTTGAAATCTCATATTAGAGAGAGAACTGATAGAAACATGGCTTTTCATATCTTGCAAAAGAGCAAGAGATTAAACACAAAAGTGCAGAAAAAGTGAGGATACTCACTGTAAGCAATTTTACCAAAATTAACTTTAAGTCCTGATATAATCCAATTCAAAACTAAATATACACAATAAGCACCAATAAATGCTGGAGGAATAAAACAAGTGGAGTAACAAGAAAATGCACCGATGTAGAATGTAGCTGAAGAAACCTCGAAATTGTCAGACAAGTCACAAACCGCAACTACGGGATCTGCTTCCTGACCTGTAAATTCGACAGCAGCAAATTCTGAACATGAAGTCTGTGCATTCTTAGCCAAACCTATAGCAGCTCCAGGGATTTTTACAAGAACTATGTGAGGGCCTGCATTATAAATATAATAAAATATTAGCATAGAGTGATGGCCATCTGTTCTGAGATTGTTGCTTCTTCCTGATCATTCTATGGCATGTGCTCTAGTTCATGGCACATGCTTATGGCCACTGGAATGACAAATGGCATTTAGGTGTCAATGAACAACAAAATCAAGGGTCAAAGAAATGTGAGTAATCCTCTGAGAAGCCCAAGAGGGAAAGAACTCCTTAGAGCTCAGTCTGGTTGGGCCTGACCAGAAACTTACTTGTGGTAGAGAAATTTTACATTCAACAAGCCTACAGACAGAAGAGCTGCTCCTCACATCAGACCAAGTGAATAAAATTGGAAAATTTTAAACCAGGACATTCCCTATGCTGAGGTTTAATAATCCATAGACATACAAATCACTGTCAAGTGTGATCTAGCAATTCTGAGAGCTGAATTTTAAGCTTCCATTAGGCTGGAGCACTTTTACCATGATCCTATCAGTCATAAGCTGAGAAGCTAAATACCCTATTTCTCAAACTCTTGAAAGCATCACAGACTGAAAGCAAATAATTTGCAAACACAAGGTAGTTATGTCTCTCATCCTTTTCTGTAATAAAAAAAAAACAACTGATTTTATCCTCAAAATATACCAATTGATTTTTCTCTTCCTTTTAATGAGGATTATTAAAAAGTAGTATAATTGCTCTATGTGGGAATCTCAATCTGAAAGGAGGAACAGCAGAACAGGGGATCCCCAAGGCGTGTGTGTGTGTGTGTGTGTGTGTGTGTGTGTGTGTGTGTACTGCCCTCACTCCCACCCTCCAGAAACACAGTAAGAAAATTTTTGGCCACTAAATTTAGCCTTCTGAATTTTAACCTCTACCACGGCAATCCATGGAAAGGATAGCAAAGAGAGCCCCCAAAGGCAAGATGTTGATTTACAGAGTTCAGCAGTTCAACCTGCCTGTGCCACCCCCATGTTCTCTAGCACCCCAATGCACATGTAACCACTAGATGGCAAAATTAGGTTGGAGAGTAACAGATACAAACTAATCCAAGATACAAAATGCTCAGTTTTCCTTTTGGAGTTGATGTTAAAATTCCTCCTCTACCAAAAATTAAAGCAAAAGTCTATTTTGATTCTTCTTCCTGTTTTGTGAACAGATGATTAATCACAGAGTTTGGCATGCCATAAGATAATCGTTTCTAAATTATGTCAAAATATCAAGGTTGTTGATGAAAATGCACAGAGGTGAGCAAAATGCCTAAGATTTAGCATATAGAGAGCAAACAAAACAGTAACCTAGGGAAGGTGTATATCACCCTATTGAGGGAAGCATTCAGTGGATTAGCATGGCCTGGAAAGTTGGACAGAAAAACAATTACTCCTTATCCCACCCAAAATATTGCCTAGCTCATGAGACATCTGATATATAATCCAATGATATATAATCCAAGTGAATGACCCACAAGAATTGAAAATCTTGAAAGACTAAAAGAACTCATCTAATTACCCCTGATGTACCTCAAGAAGGATACACATTCAGGAGGATGGAAAGTGACAGCAGGATGCAGAGGTTTCTTTAGAATGTGTGGGCACCAAGCAGACTTTAGAGTCATCTTTTCAAAAGGAACCCAATCACCCATTAGCACAAAAGGCAGAGACCTACACCATGGATCACACTGTCTATATAAACTGTTCAATTCCCTGTGCTCCCTTAAGAGAAGAAACATCTGGGGGCGCCTGGGTGGCTCAGTCGTTAAGCGTCTGCCTTCAGCTCAGGTCATAGTCCCAGGGTCCTGGGATCAAGCCCCGCATCGGGCTCCCTGCTCCGCGGGAAGCCTGCTTCTCCCTCTCCCACTCCCCCCTGCTTCTCTCTCGCTATGTCTCTCTCTGTCAAATAAATTAAAAAAATCTTTAAAAAAAAAAAAAAGAGAGAGAGGAAACATCTGAAGTTCACCAGGGAACATCAAAAGATGTTCATGAAAACAATCAAGAGAAAGTCAATCTGGACTGAACTACATGAGTAATAATATTAAATAATAAATACTTCTGTATGACATAATGATGCTGACGATGGCATTTGTTTAAAGCAAAAAAGCCCCACAGACAATTAACAATTCTTTCTTCACCATGTATATACACAAACACTATCTTTAGAGCTAGCTGCCCTTGGCAAGGCAAGGATAGCAAGACAAAGCACAGTTTTCACAATTTCAATAAAGTATTTCTGAAACAAAGGCAAAGGAACCAAGTATTTATCATTTTCCACAGGAAAATCAGCAGAAAATTGAGTCATGTAAATAAACTTACCATAAACATCCAACAGATACTATTATTATCCCACACTTCATGAGCAACAGTTATTTGCATGTAATTAATTTGCTTATTTCTGGTGCCTCAGACAATATAATATGTTTATCAGCTTGGTTTCTCAACAATAAGTGTTTAACTCTTCCTTTTATATTTATAAGAAAATATTTATCTTGCTCTTTCCTTGACAGATTCAGAGCCATCTGCAGGCATAACACACAGAGCTGCTTCTGGGGCGATGGCAGACATAACCCCAACTGGGGCATGACGTCACCAACTTTAGGGCGAACACAGAATCAGCCAAGGTTGAATTCAGCAACACCTCTTCTATCCAGGCAAGTATGTTGACCAGTGATACAATCTGTGCCAGAGACAGTATCTCATGGGTGGGGTGGAGGCAATCAGCACTAAACCCACTTTCTAAGTCCTGTGCTCCCTTGAAAGGGCAATACCGAGCCAACTTCCCCCCACCCCTGCAGCTTTCATGGCGGCTCAGCTCAGTGTCTCAGAGCCCCGGTCTACAGACCCGTACCCGCCATCCAGGGAGCACATCCCTTCCCCCAGAGAGCACCCTGAGAATGTCTTGCGCCTCTCTTGAGCTCTGGCCCTGGGAAAAAAGCATGGTTTCCTCCACCACAGTTGCTGTCACCGTTGACTTAGTTTGTGGCTGTGAGAATTCCCCTAACCTTGTCTACCCACTGGCCAACCGAGATGAAGCTTTGTCTGCAGAGAATTTTGGTAGGTATTTGCCAAGTCATGGGTTAAAGATGATAAATGTCCCACATACTGATCCCCCTCACTTATTCTTTTCTTGCTTTAAAGTTAGCTTCTCTCTGACAGAATATAAGAAATAAGAGTCAACTGATCACATTTTTTGTATTTACCGACCACATTTGTCGTGCTAAATCTCATATCAAATATACAATATCCTAAGAGACTAAAATTGATGTTATGTATAAATATTTCTGGCATACCTTTGTATGAGTGATACTTGTAGAGTATAGGGTTATGTGAATAAGTAACAAATATGCACTCGTTTATTCAATAATTAGTGAGTACTTACTATGTCCAAGAACAATGCCAGGTATAGGGTACATATTGACAATGAGGTCATTACATGGTTCTCATTTTTTATGAGCTTAAAATTTAAAGGTGGGGGGTGGTTGCCTGGGTGGCTCAGTCAGTTAAGCGTCTGTCTTCAGCTCAGGTCATGATCCCAGGGTCCTGGGATCAAGCCCCGCATCAGGCTCCCTGCTAAGCAGGGAGTCTGCTTCTCCCTCTCCCTCTGCCCCTCCCTCTGTTCGTGCTCTCTCTTGTGCTCTCTCTCTCTCTCAAATAAATAAATAAAATCTTTTCAAAAATAAAAAGTAAAATAAAATGTAACAGGCAAGAACCTGACCAATGCGTAACATGCATACACACACACACACACACACACACACACACACACACACAGACACACATTTCCCAAATGAGCAAAGTGATATGAAGGCAAGATAAAGAGAGTGATGGGAAAACGTGGCCTTAAAGAAGGCAAGAAGAAAAGGTGGGATAAAATATCTAAAGCCAGTATTAATTTTACCTGCGGTTTCACTCTTCTGTATTATGAAGTCTCCAGAACAATTCTAGAATTAATCTCTAGGATTCTCACTTCAAAGAAAATTATTTAGCTCATCCTTGGGTTGCTCCATTAATTCTATTACTTACCCTAATGATATTTGCAAAATAAGACTAAGATAAAGCATCACATACTTCTCTAAAATTCTAACAATAGATTTTTTTCTATTATTAAAAAGAATGAGATTCCTAGTTTTTTTTAATTGCTCCATAAATCCCCAAGAGATTTTCCACCAATGCCCATTTCAATCAACTCTAAGTTGGATGTCATTCTGAACTGGGTCATTTTGGAAAGCTGCATAAGCCAGTAAAACATATAACCTATATAACCTCCACATTAAGAAAATGTGGTTCTAAAATCAGTCCTACGCAGTTTGACTACAATTTCACTGGCTTCCATCTCATTTCAGCACCCATTATGTAAGGCAAGCTACAGAAAACACAGAACTCTCATAATAGGTGCTCTTTTTACTATGCAGTGCCAGCTACATAAGCACCCTTTCATTACATAACATGAGCTATAGGGAACACAGAACTCTTATATTAACTATCCGTTTTAGTGTACAATGCGAGCTATAGAAGTACCCTTTTCATATGCAATGCTAGCTTATAGGAAACACAGAACTTAAACACAGAAATGTTCAAATCACCCTCACATAAGGGTGACCTGGTCATCTCAGGGGAGCAAATAGTTTCCCTGAGCAAGTTTTTTTTAAAAAATTTCACATCTGAGCTTCTGTTTTGTCTTGTTTCCATTTCCAGTTTTGCCTACATCACTGTAATTCCCTCCACCTACTTTGATCAAGAAAGGTACATGTGGTCATTCGGCCGGGCCTGCTTGCAGTGCTCTGAGGCAAAAGGCAAAAATGATAGGTCCCAAAGCATCAATCAGGACCTTAGTACCAAGTGAGGGACAAAAGGGCTTAGCGGGGGGGGGGGGCAAAAAAAAACACAAGTTTTTAAATGGCTTTAAGTAATATTATCGAGAAAAAGATAACGATTGCCTTGGGTGCCTGGGTGGCTCAGTCGGTTAAGCCTCTGCCTTAGGCTCAGGTCATGTCCCAGGGTCCTGGGATAGAGTCCTGCATTGGGCTCCCTGCTCATCGGGGAGTCTGCTTCTCCCTCTTCCTCCCCCTCCCCACCCCCACCCCCCACCCCTGCTCATGCGTGCTCTCTCACAAAAATAAATAAAATCTTAAAAAAAAAAAAGATCGCCTATAGGAGTTGCACATAGTACTTATTTTTCTTTCTTCTGCCTGATATTATAGGTGGTCATTTACATGTCCATCTCAGTAAATTAAAAATTGCTTGAGGGCAAGGATCATATTTCTTGATTTCACATTTCTAAAACATCCTGAAAAAAAAAAAATTCAATGAGGAATATAATTGGCCTTTAAAAACAAATTACATAGGGGAGAAAAAGGAGTAAGTAGTTTGGGGATTAAAAAGAAATTTTAAGTACCATATTCATTGGCCTACACTTCAGCTCTCTAGTTGAAGAAAGTAACAGAAAACTCAGAATAGCTTAAATTAAAAAGGGAGTTTAATTTATGAATTTAGAGGTCTATTACACAACTCAAAGGCAAAAATGTAGCCAGAACTAAGAAAAGCAATAGGGAAATGGAAAGCAGACAAGATCCCTCAGAGTGAGTCCTCTCCATTATTCTGATTCTTTCTGCAGGTCTAATTTCCCTCTACCCTCTGTGACAAGCTTTCTCTATTACTCCACATAAAAGAAGATAGCTACGCTAAAGCTTCCTTGGCTTCTAGTCTCCTCACATTAGATCAGCAAGGCCAGAACTGGTTTTTTTTTGTTTTGTTTTTAGATTTATTTATGTATTTATTTGAGAGAGAGAAAGCACGTGCGTGCACACATGAGCAGGGGCGGGGAGGGGGTGGACAGAGGGAGAGAGAATCTCAAGCAGACTCCTCACTAAGCACAGAGCCCCATGCGGGGCTCGATCTCATGACCCTGAGATCATGAAATCAAGAGTCAGACACTCAACCGACTGAGCCACCCAGGTGCCCCATGAACTGTCATCTTCTGGTCCCAAATTCAAATTCCAAGATGGGGAATCTGTGTGGCCCTGTTTGGTTCAGGCATCCATCCCTGCTCTGACAGACAGACTGTGGCCAGATGGGCAGGATCAAGGCACAATCATAACTTTTAGGTGCCCATTTCTGTGGGAAGAGGATGGCACTGTGCATCAGGCACATACAACAAAAGAAGTCCACTGCAACATTATAGACGGCTTTACGGTTTGCCAGCAAGTGTTCACACCATAACCCTGTAAGAGAGGGATGCTAGAACTCACAAGAAAACAGGGGCTGAGGATAGTTCAAAGACCTCCCCAGGGCTTCTCAGCTATTAGGACAGGGATAAACACCCAGGTCCAGTACTTCCCACCAACGCCCACCATCCAAATCGAACAGTGAAAAAGAACAACGCTTTTTCAAAAAGTCAAAGTTAGGAACTCACAAACTCTGAAAGAAGTGTCTGACAGCACCACAAAAGTGGAAAACACAACGCTTAATTGGAGGTGGGGGAGAGGATTGTTAGTGTGGGCAACAGGAGACACAACAAATTCTCTGATGTGAATAAGCCTTTACACAGATCATTTTCGAGTCATAAAACAATTGACCTGACTAAGCCGAGCCCAAAGAACTTTCTTCTCCCTCCATGAAACTCTTTTGGCATCTACCATCTATAACACTGCTTCTTACCATGCACTCACCTGGGGGAATATAGTTAAGATGTAGATACTGATTTAGTAAGTGCCACAGACAGACTTTAAGATGGCCCTCATGATCCCCACTTCCTGGTATGCGCACTTTTGTGTAATTCCCTCTCCCTGAGCCTGTGACTTGCAGAATATAGCAAAGATGACAGGATGTCACATTATGTTATATAAGACTTTGTCTTGCTAATAAACTCTCTCTCTCTCTCTCTCTCTCCACTACCCGCCCTGTTAGTCTCCACAGTTAGCTCGTTTTGAAGCAGCAAGCTACCAGGAATCCTGGGGCATCAAGGAAATGAATCTGGACAACAATCGAGGAAGCCTGGAAGCAAATTCTCTCCAGTCAAACCTCAGAGGTAGGCTGAAGCCCCTAGCCTGCAGCCTGGTGAGAGACCGTGATGAAGAGGAACCAGCTAAGCTGCCCAAACGCCTGACCCACAGTAACTGTGACTTAATAAATACGTGTGCTCTTTTCAGTCAATAAGTCTGTGGTAATTTATAAGGCAACCACAAAAACTAATAAAGTAGGTCTAGATTGGGGCCTGAGATCTGAGCCTCCCACTTTGAAGAGCACTACTACTCATCTGACACCAACATGCGCTGCCTTCTCTTCGGGCTCACCTTTCAAGTTGCTCTTGTCCCCATCAGACTACAACCTCTTTATAATATAAAGCATTATACTCCATGGCTCCCAGGACAGTATTCAATAAATACATGAGGGCTGGCTCTCTTCATGTCACTGATACCTTCCTGGCTCTCACTTTATTGAGATGCCAGTTTATCCTTTTAAATCAGCTTCACATCAAAACACCACATTCAGGTGACAAATTTCTTTAGTGTTGGTTCTCAAAAATTACTTCTTAATTCTTTCAACAATGAGTGCTAAGTTAGAGTTGGAGAATTTCAAACTTGCCTCTGTGAAGAAGCCCTATTCTGTTCCCTGCCTTGAGCTTCCTTTCCCTCCTGACATTTTCCCAGTCCTACTGACCAGACATCAGCTCATCTGCCTCCGGTACTGTTATTCCATAATCACCAACATTCTCACTAGATGATTCATCTGATGTCCCTCAAATTGAAACCACCTGGTTATTTTCTTGAAATCATTTCTCCGCTCTACCCTCTTTCCCTCTAGCTAGACACCCTGCTACTTGAAATAACACTGATATTCAGAGGAGCCGGCTGTACTACATTCCTTGAATTCACTCATACCAGAAAGATCATATTGAACCACTTAATCACTTCTAAACACAGCCAAGGATGACCTTTTCCTAACATTGGAAATATCAGATGTCCTTACAATATTTTCCCATAAATGTCCATTTCTTTTCTTTTTAAATTTAAATTCTAAAAGCTTATCATGTATGAGGGCTTTTATCTTATCCTACATCCTACAGAAGAGTTGCTATAAAACAGCTGGCCAATCAATTACAATGGTCTCTCAGTCCCAGAGTATATTCGCCAGCACTACTCTTCTCAATTCATCTTCTATCTGACAATATTTACGATAATCCCAAAAGTAGTTATAGGTAATGGTATGCATAATGATTCCAAACAGGTTAAAAAAATATATAGAATCCAGGGAGTGATAGCTACAGCAGAACCTTAGGAGGTAGGTCATGTATATTCAGAAAAGATTTTTCCAGAGATTTTGTTATGGTCCCTTGAAGATTGTGGCTCCTACCCTCACCCCAAGAGAATCAATGTACTGATCCATTTTTTCTCACCAGCACATCCCCAACCTATGCACATTTCAGACTTTCTTCTTAGTAATTTCTAACACATTGTTTTCCATTAATGCTCTGACTTCAATTGCATAGTATCTTAGCAGTGGGACATGAAAGCAAGAGACTGATTATTCAGTGTTCTCTAGGAACCAACACACAATCTTAGCAAGGCAAAGAGCTAACTGGCCAACTTTGTGATCCAACCTATTTTTCCATTCCTTTCACATACAGATGAAGCAAGAGATACTGTGGCAATCAATGCTAAATTTCTGGGCACTCATGGACCATATCCAAAAAAAAAAGATTGAGTTTGGGATCCTACAAGATCACAGCCGACAGCTTATACATGCTAAGCACTAAGCTGAGAAAGAAACCAATACATGAATTCTGTACTAATTAGTTGCCCTTTATATCCTGGACTTGGTGATATGTTAGAGGACATTTTCTTCACAAGATGGGTGAAACTGATAAAACTACTATGATCTTTCTATGACTAAGAGGAGATAAAAGGGGGGGAGAAAAATTAGAAAACAATCATTTAGAAACTGTTTTCCAGTAAAAAACAGAAAAAACATTTAGTTATTAACAGTATGGCCTCAGGGGGCACCTGGGTGGCTCAGTCGGTTAAGCGTCCAACTCTTGATTTTGGCTCAGGTCACGATCTCAGCACATCCATGCCAGGTGTGGAGCCTGCTTAAGATTCTCTTTCTCCCTCTCCTTCTACCCCTCCCCAACTCCCTCCATTAAAAAAAAAAAAAAAAAAAAAAAAAAAACCAATATGGCCTGATCTCAAAATCAAAAATTCATGTATCAATTGATGCCAGTAAAAAGAAAACCATGCAAAAACTTTAAGTGTATAAAAAAGTTCATGTTTCACTGCACAATCAAATTTAAAAATCCTTAGTTTTTATTTCAAAGAAGTTAATGATAGTTATTCATTCTAAAATGAAATTTTAAATGAAGGTAAAACACCACATGGAGCCCAAAGGTACTGATGAGATGGAGTGGTTGAGAATTCCTGCAAGCAACGGCAGATAGGACTGATGGGATGATATTGTTAATGTGAAGACTGAAGAGGCAGAAAAAAGGAGGTAACTATGGCCCAGGAATTCCCACTTGTCTTCAATCTTTGGCTCTTCTCTGTCCATAAATGATGTCCAATCTAGCTTGGACTCACAGTCATTACATTTTCTCTGCTCTTAACGAGAAACTACATTTTCTTACCCCATCAACCTTGTGATCATAGAACCTTTTAACAACCTAAGTGCTGTAGAAAGGTTTTTAGCTGACATGCAGTCAGAACTTCCATCTTCACATCCCAGCCCCTCTTTGTTTGAATCCTTCCCCTAACAGGAGACTCCCTATCTCTGGAAAACACTGTATTCCAATATTAGATAGCTCTATTATTGGTAAGTTCTTTTACTCAGCAGAAATCTGTCTTACTTCCAGTTACTTAGCCTGAGTTCTGTCCGCTCATAAAATAGAATTAAAAGAATTACTTAACCATACGGGAACTGTTCAAACATTTAAAAGGAAATTACTATGTCTCCACCAAATCTTTCGTTTGCAGCCCTGTGAATCCCTTCCTTTATATTGCACGTTCTGTGTGCTTTTCTTCAATCCCAGCTTCCAAAGCATAAAAATCACATATTCACATAGACCTCATCATTCACACTATCTAAATTCAAGTGAACTCTCGGTGTTGCCAGACAATGCATTCAGTCATCTGCCTTTTATTTCTTCGCCCATACAAAGATATTGCAAATGCTCTTCATTCTCTGTAATAACCTTACATTGTCACCTCCAATATCGCAGGACCTTCACCACACACAGGACACTGGCCACACAGCCCGTCATCCTTCTCTACTCCAACAGTGGCTTACCCCGCCTCCCTCCACCCCTCATTTACAAAATCTAACCCTGCCATCCTTTCTGTGACTTCTGGAATTACTTTCCTCAATTATATCCTCTCAAATACCTGGGAAGGGAGGAGCTCTGAGGGACTACTAACATTTATTGAGCCTGAGTTAGGTATTTTGTACACCCTTTGTACACATTGTTATCATTCAATCGTTCCAAATTTTTGATGGCTTTCCCATAAGGTCTCTCCATGCTGAATAAAGTTGTTCCTTTTAAAATTAAGATACATTATTTATGCATCTACTATACGCAAAGTACTGTGGCTGGCAGTGGTTCAAAGATGAATAAATCACCCAGTACTCCTTCATTCAAAGGATCTTAAGAGTTAGAAAGAGAAACAGCCATATATGCAAATAACATAATGCTTTTAACAAGGGAGGAAGGAGAGAGGATATGAATAAAGAAGTAGTCCCTCTCGCGTTTCTAAATCAGAACACTGTTGCTGTGGTGCCACTTAGAAATTCCAACCTGTTCACATGGATGACGGTCAAGTACTAAACCAAGTCCAATGCGCAAGGCTCAATTAAGTGCTTTGATCCGTCTTTCCTTTTAAGCTATTGCCCTATTTCTCTTCAACTCACTGACCTTTTGAATGTGTTTTACTCTAGTTTTTTCACACACCATATACTGCTTACCTCCTACAATTTAAATCTCACTTCTAAAAATCACAACTCCATCCTTGGAGGATATTAATGAGCTGGTTACTAAATTAAAAAGTGTTGTTTTTTATTTAACAAGACCACACTCTCTCCCTCTCTGCAACACGTGCCAATGCTGACAACACTAACCTGTGTTTGTACTAATAAATGATTCTTCAACTTACACATTTGGACCAAATTTTATTTCTTATATCTCACCAAAATGGAAGCATGCACCAAAGCATTTCCGAGATTTTTTTTTTTTTAATCCTTCCACAGAAAAATTTTCTACTCTCACCACATCAACGATCATTTTTGGGTAGCTGCCTTTCTCTGCCCCCCACCATCTTCTTTGTCTATGTATATATTTTTTTTTTACATACATACACACACAAAAACAGAAAATAATGTAATGGACAACTATGTTTCTACCACCATGATTTAACAAATGCTAATAGTTTGCCTTACTTGTGTCATGCCTTTATTTTTTAAGAAGTAAGATGATACAAATATAGCTAAAGACCCACTCTCCCATCTCTTCCCATTTTAATACTTTGATTATACATATATAATAAGAAACAGTACATACTGTTAGCCTGCATGCTTTAAATACACATTTTATACACACACACACACAAACTTATGAAAAAATGATCAACATCATTAATCATCAAGGAAACTCAAATCAAAACCAATCAATGAGGGGTGCCTGGGTGGCTCAGTTGTTAAGCGTCTGCCTTCGGCTCAGGTCATGATCCCAGGGTCCTGGGATCGAGCCCCGCGTTGGGCTCCCTGCTCTGCGGGAAGCCTGCTTCTCCCTCTCCCACTCCCTCTGCTTGTGTTCCCTCTCTCGCTGTGTCTCTCTCTTTGTCAAATGGATAAATAAAATCTTAAAAAAAAACACACACAAAAAAAACCAAAAACCAATCAATGAGATACCGCTTCACACCCATTAGAATGTTTAAAATAAAAACGATGGCCAGTGAGGACAAGGAGGAACTGAAACCAACATATGCTCCTGGTGAGACTGTAAAAGGATACAGCCACTTTAGGAAACAGATTGGTGGTTCCAACATAGTTGAACTGTATATACATAGTTACCATATAATCCAGCAATTCCACTCCAATGTATACACCCCCAAAAAATGAACACACGTGTCCACAGAGAAACTTGTACACAAATGTTCATAGCAGCATTATTCATATTATGCAGAAAGTGCATATTATATTCATATTATATTCATATTATGCAGAAAGAAACCCAAATGTCTACCAACCGATGAATGGATAAATCAAACATGGTATATTTGCACAATGGAAAAGTATCTGGCAATAATAAATGAAGGACTGATACATGCTACATCACGTATCAACATTGAAATCATCAACTATCTGAAAGCAACTAGTCACACAGGAGCACATACAGTGTAATTTCATTTACACAAAATGTCCAGAATAGCCAAATATAGGGAGACAGAAAGCAGATTAATGGTTGCCTAGGGCTGGAGAGGATGAGAGACTTGGGGATGGGGCAGAGCAGCTACGGGTTTCTTCTAGGGATAATGAAAATGTTCTAAAATTGATTGAGGTGATAGATGAACAATTCTGAATATTCAGAAATCCACTGAATTGTATACTTCAAATAGGCGAATTGTGTAACATGTGAATTGTATCTCAATAAAGCTAGTTTTTTTACACATATAAAACATGGTATACATTATAACTATATTATATATACAGCATATACCTTATTATATATATTATATACTCTTTTACAGCTTATTAATTCAGTACTACATTTCTGAGATTCATCCCTGTGGAGAACTAGTTTATTTTAACTGCTCCAGTGCATGGGGGGGGGGGGGGGCGGTGGGCAATTACACCGCACTGATCAGTACCCCTACTTTTTTCTTCTATTTGAAGTAATGCTAGCAAGAACATCCTTGTGCATGTTCCTTTTATATGAGTGACAATTTTCTAGGCTAGCACCTAAAAGGAGAATGGCTGAGTTGCAGAATATGCACATCTTCAACTGTACCAGATATTTCCAGATTGCCTGCTAAAAATATTAGAGAATTTACTCTCATCAGTTATATGCAAGAGTTCCTGTTTCTTCTCATCCTTGCCAACACTTGTTGTTAGCAAACTGATTAGGTTTTGCCAATCAATGGGTGTAAAATGGAATCTCACCAGGGTTTTACTTTTCATTTCCCTAATTATTAGTGATGCTGAGCATCTCTCATCATAATTGACCATTCAGTCTTCTTCCTCTGTGAAGTGCCTAGTCATATCCTTTGCCTGTTTTCTACTGAGTAGTTTGGTTTTTTCTTACTGATTTGTATGACTTTTTCCAAACTCCGGATACTTACTTTTAATCATTTAGAAGAGTTGCAAGTATGTACTCCCAATCTGTGGTCTGCCTTTTCATTTTCTTTTTAGTGCCTTTTGTTATATTGAAGATTTTTATGTTAATGTATTCCAAAATGTCAGTCTTTTCTTCCAGGGCTTATAATTTTTATGTCTTAAGGAATTCTTCCCTATCACAATGTCATGGAAAACCACACTGTGTGTTCTCTTATGAAATTTTTAGAGTTTTGCTTTCCACATTTAGACCTATAACTCATCTGGAACTTAGTTTTTTCTGTAGTGTTAAGTGGAGATTTAATTTTAATTTTTTCATATAGATAGCTCTAAGTCCATTTATTATTTGTCAAATCCATCCTTACCCCACTAATCAGTAACTCCTACATTACTTTCAAATCTGTATTAGCCATTTTATAATCACCAAGATAATCATTGATTCAGGCTAGAATCAAAACTGGATGCAGGCACTATCTGGTAAAAGGTTAAGAAAGCGGATAAACAAATGGTCTCTAGATATCACTCTATAGATTGCTTGTTATAAAGATCTGTCCCTTTACAAAGAAAAGAGTTGGAGGAAATATTTTCATCAAGTGATCAAACCCAGCATCACCAATAACAGAACAAGGCGATATATACTTCCTGACATGAAAATGGAAAGCACACACTACCTCCTATGGGGTCTTAGTGCCACACTTGGCCAAACTGAATCTGATCAGGAGGAATGAATCAGACAAATCCAGATGTGGGAGACTCTTACAAGACAACTGGTCTGGACTTTTCAAAATTATCGAAAACAAAAAAGGTGAAAACACTGTTCCAGATTAAAGAACATTAAATAGGCAGGACAAACAAAAATCTAAAATACAATCCTTGCATGGATCCCAAGTTATTCTTAAAAGCCCAACTGTAAAAGATATTTTTGAATAATTGGAGAAATTTGAATATGGACTGCATATTAAGTAATATTGTATCAATATCGTGTGTAATAACAGTACTGAATTCAGCCATGTAAAAGAATGCTCTAATTGTAAGAAGACATAGGCTAAAATATTTAAGGATAAAGTGTCCTGATGTGTGCTATAAATACACACATATTTCTATACCTTTTTGTGTGGGTAAAAATTTTAAGAACTGGCAAATGGAGGTAACAGTTCTATTAATGTTTATTGTACTGTTCTTTCAATATTTGTTTGAGTTTAAATTTTAAAAAAAAAGCTGGAAGTAAAAGTTATACTGCCTCTCGTAACTTCTATTTTGAACTACTACTGCCTTTTGCAATTTCATCTTTGACCCCCACTGTCATTTTGATATTGACCTAAAGTAAGTATCTTTTCCCCAATATAACCTCCCTTTCTAACTTTCCAATTTCTATGTTGCTTTAGCATCACTTTCTCTATTAGACTCAAAATCCTGTATTCAACTTGTAGGATACTAGGAGGTCATTAATAAAAACCATAATATTTATTGAGACCAATTTGGTTGATTTTTACAATTATAGTTTAAAAATTATTTTACCTAAATAGACCAGTAAGTGGAGAAAGAATGTGTAACTCTGACAGAACTAAACTGATAAATCTATAACAGACAAGGTAAATCAAAGGAGGATTCTCAAAGAAAGCTAATCCAAAGACATTCTTCATCAGAGAGATTGCATACAGGCTTGTTCCAACACCAGACCTCTTGGAACAAGAAGCCATCAACTGACAAGACATCTTGGAGTCACAGGGCACAGCTGATAAGGTATCAGGATCTTCTATTAACCCAAAGTTCTGGGATGCGTCATCAATATGCAAAGCAGACTTCCAAACCTCTGCCAGAGGAAGTACTGATGCACCCCAGCATTGTATTCCCAGATTCTGTGAACCCTCAGGGCTAGAAGCAAGTTGTTTTGACTGTGAGAATTTGACCACTGCTGGCCCAGTGCAGAATCTTTCATCAACCTACTTTTAACAAGCATTTCCTGAGTGCCCATCACATGCCATAAACACCATTCCAGGCGCCAAGAAATCAAACATGAATACACCATGGGCCCTGGGCTCAGGAAGGTCATAATGAAAATGGCTACATAAACACAAAAGTCCCTCAGTGTGCCAAGTCTGAGGAACAAATGTATACAATATGCAGACCAGGAAGTTAACAATTCTGTTTAAGGAACTGAACAGGAACGTAGAAGGCTGACTAGAATTTCACCAGGTGGACCACAGAGACAGGGCTCACAAGCAAGAGGAAACAGCAGGTCCACAAGCAAAGACGCCTAAGAGCAGGACACTTCCTGGCCCGCTGTGCTCACCGTGGGAACACAAAGGTTAGG
The DNA here is from genome assembly GCF_004348235.1 of Phoca vitulina. Lineage (NCBI taxonomy): Eukaryota > Metazoa > Chordata > Mammalia > Carnivora > Phocidae > Phoca > Phoca vitulina. The sequence goes on from NW_022589707.1 coordinate 12,713,054, forward strand.
AGATGAGAGGGGAGTACCACGATCGAGGAAAAGCTCTTGGCTGCTACACTAACAAGTGTGTAGAAGGCAAAACTGGAAGGTTTTAAGCAAGAGACGCCATGTGACGCCATGGGTGCAGAAGGCGTGCGGGCGTGCGTGCGGGCACGTGTCAGCAATGACACTGTGATTGATAAATCTATTTAAAGGAAATAGCACTTACTAAACACTAAATATGTGCCTGACATTATCTCATTTAAGCCTCTCAACAGCCTTATGATATCTATATTAATTCCCTCACTTTACAGACCAGAAATATAAGGCAAAAAGAGGCGAACAATTTCCCAAGGCCACACAGCTGGTGGATGGCAAAGCGCCATTTCTCTCTCCTATTTCATTAGTACCTATTGACTCTTGCTTCATTCACTCTCTCATAATGATTACTCCAGACTCCCCTCTGTGAGATCCATATGGATGCCAGATTAAACATCCTAACACACTGCTTTAGCATGTTAGTTCTCTGCTCAAATAATCTCAATGACCCCTTATCACCTATAAGTAAATATCCAAATTCCATAATTTAGTCTCTATCTTCCACACTCCCCAACTGGAGTCCTCAGAAAATAGCCTCTGAAACAGAGTTTAGCGTGCAGGATGTTTATTTAGGAGTACTCTTGGGATCAACACCCACAGCTTCCTTTCAGAGAAGAGAAACAGGATGGAGGGAAACGTCAAGCCACACTAAAGGCCCAACAAGAGCATCAGCTGATGCCATGGGGAGCATGGAGCTAGAATAGCCCTTCAGAGTTGTGAGACAGCCTCACCTTCATGCTCCTTCACTGATCAATGTGTGCAAACCCAAGAATTGGCACCTTGGGCAGTCTCTGAAGGCACTGATAGCCAGAGTCCGGGCCACCAAGATCTCTGATCTGATCAACAATGCAAATATGAATGGTCCCCTATTCAAAACTCTTGAAAGACTCCACTGCCTTTCCAACAAAGTCCAAATTCATTAAGCATGGCCCACAAGTACCCATGAGGTTTATAAAAAATTAAGTCACTTGTGGGGTGCCTAGGTGGCTCAGTCAGTTGAGCACCAGACTCTCGGATTTGGCTCAGGCCATGGTCTCAGGGTTGTGAGATCGAGCCCCATGTCAGTTCCAGGCTCAGCACGGAGTCTGCTTAAGATTCTCTCCCTTTCCCTCCCCCTCCCCTTCTCCCCCACCCCGCCCCTCTCCCCACTCACGAGAGCACACACACGCACATAAATAAAATCTTAAAAAAAAAAAAAAAAATTAGGTCACTTGCACAATATCCCAGAGCCAGCCAAGATGGCTAAACTGAAATCAAGCAGCAATCTGACATCAAAGTCACTTCTAATGTCTAACATCTCACCAATACAATGCCATTGCAAGGGTATGGAAGGGGATTCAAGCTAGGGCTAACTAAAGAAAGACTATCTACAGCAACATTTTCTTAGGGTACTTTTACCATTTTACTAAGTCCCAACAAGACATGACTATTAAATGAGCTAAGAATGCTCCCTAATAACTCCTTTAGATGTAAGCACTGAGCAAAATAACAAGGAATTTGGATTTGAAACAACCAAATTACCAGTTTCAGCATGACCTCCGTCGGAGCCTATAAATCAGAAGAAAATTCAACGAGCTGTGCAAAAGGAAAATCACTAACTCAACAGAAGGAATCATTCTAATGTGGGCCTTCGGTAGATGGAGCTCTCCCCTCTGAATTGGTGCTGAACCACATGGAGCAGGAAAATCTGAAAAGCTAGAAATACAGTCATTTAGACAAAGGTTCTGAACATTTGCACTGATTAAAATGCCAATCACCCTTCTCCTAAGAGCACTGGCATTAACCCTGGTGTACCAGCCACATTTCAACTCTGAATAATGTTATTATTAAACATGAACTGAGCACCAATAATGCCTTCAGCACCTGTAAGAAAGAAAGAGACCGAGCACTTGCCTGGTAGTTTGCCATCAACCAGTGTTTTGAGAAAGCCACTCCTGGATTTTATTTTCATGGAGGGAAAAAGAAACCCTCAAAGTTTATCTCTTCCCTTAAATTTAATATGATTCAGCAGTTTATTTACGGGAAAATGTTCTTTATGATTGTTACTTTTTCTTATGCTTGCTGCTGTCACATGAATTAGGCTTATGACCAGGCTCTGTTTTAATTAACTCAGGATATTTGATTCTACATGTTGGCTTGGGATTAACATACAATTGTGAGGTTGCAGAATTGGGCTACCCTTAGACAGATGCTAAAAAGCTATATACCTGGATGTCATTACCACAAATAAAAATGAAAATATTAAAATATCCAAATACAAACAGAAGTATATTTAATCCTCCAAATGCCCCACACAATATGCTATATCAGATAACTAAGGCCAGCCCACCAAATACTGGCCCAAAAAAAGCTGAATTCTGTATGGAAGCAGCCCAAGTGTCCATCAATAGATGAATGAATAAACATGTGATACACACACATACACACACACACACACACACACACACACACACACACACACACACTGGTCTATTATTCAGCCATAAAAATGAATGAAATCATGCCCTTTGCAACATGTATGGATCTAGAGAGTATAATGTTAAGCGAAATAAGCCAGTCAAAGAAAGACAAATACTACATGATTTCACCCATATTTGGAATTTAAGAAACAAACAAACAAAAGGTAAAAAAGACACACAAACCCAAAAACAGACTCTTAACTACAGAGAGCAAACTGATGGTTACCGGAGGTGGGGTGGGGGTGGGGGGATGGGTGAAATAGGTGATGGGGATTAAGAGTACACTTATCTTGATGAGCACTGAGTAATGCATAGAATTGCTGAATCACTATATTGTACACCTGAAACTAATACAACACTGTATGTTAACTATGCTGGATTTAAAATTTTAAAAGACTTTTTTAAACAGCTGAACTCTGAAGTACTCAACAGATATCAATCAGGAATTCTGCATACTCTAGAAACTCTTACAAGGCTTAAAGTTTAGATTGTCCACTACAAAGCAGGACTAACCTTGGCCCAGCAGTCAAGTAAAAAGCAATATACTCTTATAAACTAGCTCACTAAAGGACAGGTTATTATTAGTCCATGATCCACTTAAACGGTTAGGGTCCTAGCTCCTCCTTTCAAAGGCCACACTTAGAAGTAAACTACACCAGAGAGGAACAAAACACTTGAAATTCAACATCAAGGGGAAAAAATTTGCTTTGTTAGGATGATTTACCCCATAACTTTTAAAAAAGACAGCAGGTGAGAACATACATTGAAGTAATTCAGTATAAATGACACTGCATGAGTTCCAAATAAACTACCATGTTCCACTTGACATTGGGACACAGCTTTCCCTGAGCTGGCATACTTTTGTGACCTTGAAGATAAGTCTCTCATAATCTTACCGTAATTTGTACTTAGAGATGTCTTCACTGGGCTATTTGATGTTGGGATTTTTATTCAAATTTCTTGAGAATGTCAATATGTGTTTAGATGGAATGTAAAGACCAAGAAATTGTTCTACTTTTGCTGATGCTGAGTCCTGAAAATATTAAATCTAAAGGTACAAAATCTGTGAGAAGTTAGAATTCGGCAAGTGTAAGAATGTGCTAAATGTACTGGCAGAGGTCAGAAAAAGCACAGGAAAAGGGAAATGTCTTTATAATACATAAATGACTAAGAATATTTCTATGTAATAAGAACTCTCTAGTTTATTTCTAATGACATTTCAGAGACTACTAAAGACAATGCTATGGTGGGTAAAGGGATTTAATGAGGATCTAGGATCTACAGATGGTAGGAAGATGCTTCAACTTCCTTCTACTTGGTTAACACTTCTATAATCAACTATCTAAGGCCCTTCCCTTTGTATCTAAAAATGACTCTACAGATATCATACAGGATGAAGTTTAATGGTTTTTCTTTTTTTACAAAAGTGGATGAGTTGACACATTATTCTGCCAAGTTCCTTTTGATATAAAAGATGGATATCTTCAAGATGGCTGACCGTAACAATGATTTTTATATATTTTATAGTTTATAATATGTAGCCAAAAAAGAGAAAAATAAATGACCTAAAGATCACTATTATCTGTAAATTTAGCCTTTTAAGATCATAGTTGCATCCAACAGAGTGCTGGTCCTAAGCTTTAGTAAGATGAGAGATGGTGACCTAGCACAATTTAAATGGTCTGACAGCAATGTAGATTTCAAACCAATTTTAGCACCGTCTTTTGGAGACCTTAAATGTATTTATTCAAACAGAATACAAAATAAAGACAGGAGACAGATGCCCACATACGCACATTGTGAACACATGTATAGCCACACACAGAGAAGACATTCCTCAGTCTTAACGTTCTTTTGATAATCCTACACAAACTCTAATTTCCCTAATAGAATGCTTTTTTCTCAAATACAATGCTTTCTTTTCTCCCTTCTCTGATATCTGGTAAGATGGATAAGTCCTGATAAGGAGACTCTGAGCTACCTTGAAACACATGCCCGACACATTATTATGATCCCTCTGGGTTAACTGTGTGATGCTCATGGACATAAAGCCATTTCAAAAGTACACGCACTATGTATTGGCTCAGCAGGATGGGCTGTCTGGAGGTAGGGGGAAAAAAAGAAAAGGCAGCAAGGCCCAGGTAAAATATAATTTCATTTCTTAGCCTGGAAAAGAGACTCCCTGCAAATCCATATGCTTAGCTCTTATGTCTTTATTTGTTAAACAAAGCTAATAATTCCAAATATTCTCTTAAGAACATCAAACACAGAAGCTAATTAATAATAATTAAGAACAAGAAAAATGTACAATTCTTTTAAAATGTTAACTGACAACAGATTTCCCTGCAAGTAAGGTCCAGTGATTTCTGGTTCTTTCATTCAACTCTCCTCCCTAGCCGGGTAAGGTTAACTAACCCAGAGCCTGGAAGACCAAAGTATTTCCAACAGGCTAAATTTAACATTCTTCGGAATACCAGATCCCTGGGGTAATTAAAATATACAGAAAAGAAAGAAGGAATTAATTGAAGGATAACAGCCTGCCAAATATCTGAATAAGGCTAGTTGTTAATATGTTCCATAGTAAGAAAAGTTGAGCAGGGGTCAGGACGAGGATAAAAGAAAGTCATGCCCACTGCTCTGAGCTAGTGATCTCGGACAGTAATAACGGAAATGCTCAGAGAAACAAAAGCAAATCAACTCCTCTGGCCTTTTCTGGAAATATTTGGAACATCAACAAAGAAATTTAGCCTCCAGCACATTCTGCCTCTCATAGCTGGTGATACTACACATGATTGCTTTGAGGGGATCGGGGATGGGGGGGGGGCACTACGTTAGCTGCAATGTGTAGCACAGACATTACACATGCATCTCTCCTCTCATTTAGGCAGTATGCGGGTTTTGTAAGAGGACTGAATTGAGAGAGTAAATCTAATACAGCCAAAATTCTAGCATTTTTAGACTATCAAAATGGTAGCTTTGTAGTAGGAAAACAAAACCTCAATGAAGTGGCAATAAAGCCTGATCATTCTGTTATTGTATTTTAGCTAAACATTTATAAATCTGCTCGTTTACTGTATGATCCCTCATGAGCAATGCACAGCCTATGAGTAAAAATGATGATTTATCTATATCCTAACCTACTGGGAGGTTTATCTGATTTTGATTACACTTCTCTTCTTACGAGGTCACTCCAGATAGCTTCAGCAAGAGAAAAGTTTATGTAAGATGGTGGTAACACAGGCTACCTGCGGTGCTTCAAAAGGTCTTTTGGTCTTATAAAGTGTTAAATATTAAAACATGCAAAAGCAAATGAGAAGAATCATGGGTACCTGTTCAATTATCTTCTCCTAGCCCCACAGTCCCAGGATCCATGTCAGTACACCCTGAAAATACATCGAATTCGCATATGATGGACTGAAAAGAATGTAGGCAACCAATCTAATATTCCAGTGGAATATACAGACATTGGCGTCAGACTAATTGAGATTCAAATCCAAGCAAACACGTCCTTTGGCAAAATCATATAATGAGACATGGACAAAGCATTGCAATGTAGGGGAAACAAGATTATCACAGAGCTCAGGACAAAAAAAAATCCTAAGGAAGAGTAGCTGCCAACTCCACCCCCACCACCATCACCTATGTCCTCACCACCACCACCACCCAACACAACACTACCATCACCACCACCATCATCACCTACATCAGTGTCACCAATACCACCTCCCTCACCACCTTCATCATCATCATCATTTTACTGGTTTTGGAGTCACGTTTGGGTTTAACTTCTGGCTGACCTCAAATAAATTATTTGTTCATTTTAGCCTCAGGTTTCTGGTTTGGCATAATTATTGAGAGGGCCAAAAAAATTAAATGAGACCAAGGATACATTTATAAATCTAGGTATTCAATACAAACCACTTCAAACCTAAATTCTACTTTCTGTGTTTGTTCTAGTTTCATTTTAAAAAGTATCTTTGCATCAACCAAGGAAAAATGCTCCATAGTTTGGTAATTCTGGCACTATCAACATTTAAACTGATCTAACTCTAGTAATTTATAACAATCCTTTTGTTAGCTGGAGACTTCATCTTACAAACATCTTGTCTTGCTGCACGCTGGTATTCTTTCATAGTTGAATTTTCAAATATTTTATGTTTTAATATAGCCAATATCCCCTTCCTTTAACATTGAGGCACAGTGACTTTAACCTTTATACCTAATCGCAGACTTGATTACTTGAATTGCTTTTGCTGTTGTGAATCTATTAAAGAGAAAATCATTCTGGGACACCTGGGTGGCTCACTAGGTTAAGTGTCTGACTCCTGACTCAGGTCATGATCTCAGGGTTGTGAGATCGAGCCCCATGTCAGGCTCTGCGCTCGGCAAGGAGTCTGCTTAAGATTCTCTCTCTCTCTCCCTCTGTCCCTCCCCTCCCACGCACATGCGTGCTATCTCTCTCAAATAAATCAATCTTTAAAAAAGGAAGAAAATCATTCTGATGCCTGTTAAAATGGTAAGGAAGACTTCATTCAAGTCTATTGCAATAGAGTTATTGCAACAGGGGAGAGAAATAGAGCTCAGCTCTGAATACAGCCAAGGCAGCTGGGGATTTATATATGACAAGCTGAGTGAAGGGGTCAGTGAACCAAAAAGTACGGAAGGAAGCACCAAGGGTAGGAGAATTCTTGCTAAACACAGGTCAAGGACTTAGATATCAAGTCCTTGGGGATGAGGAATTTGGATCAGTTATCAAGAGTGATCAAAAATCAAGAGGGGAGGAGATTCTCCCTAAATTGACTTAGGATTATTGCTAAAACTGAACCCAGTAAGAACAAACACAGAAGCCCAAGGTCAAGGCCTAGTCAAGAAGATGGCTAGAGGAACCTTATTAAAGTTTACTCATGGATAGGGTATTTGTCAAATCCAAGAGTAATCCCTAAATGAGTGCAAGGAGTAGCCATCCTAATAAAGAACATGAGGCTCACTGCATACATTCTGGGACATTTACACCATCAGCAATAGACTGTTTCCTGTCACTCTCTGTCCAAGTTCAGTGTTATAATACCACTTTTCATTCATTAAGCATAGTATATTTAATAAACCACAGTTACATTCATTTTTATCAATTGATACTGTCAATAAAAATGACTATTACCTAAATACTTCCTGTATAAGCAGATATAAACTAAAGTGAACTATGAGAACTACATTTTACTTTTATGCTAGAATTCCAATAATATATTCTTTCTCTAAAGTTCCTTCTAGCTATGAGAACTTCATCTTTTATATTTTATCAATATAGCAAAGAAATTACAAGAGGCGAAGACAACGAGTCAAAAAATTTTCAAAAAATACTATCCTTTACATTTAAATTAAAAATACAATCTTAGAAAACCATTGGGGTAAAACTATGATTTTAATGTTTTAAAGCAATAGAGACTCAATAGGTAGTATAATGGACACAAGTTAGGTTGTATTAATCCATAATGCTCACAAATTCTAAGCACTGGAACACATGCAGTAATTTTTGTAAGTATTTTTCACACCATGATCTTGAAAACTTGCTGGGGTTCTGTGAAGTATTCCACAGTAGCCCATGAAGAACAGAATGGTTTAAGAAAATGGCATGGGATTTCAAATCAGAGTCTATCCTGAATTTGTTTACTTTTTCCTGGGTCGCCAGGTGACTTTGTGTAAATTACTCTCTGCCTTAGTTTCTTCATCTGTGATGCAGAAATAAAAGATGAGGCACATGAAAGAGCTTTGCAAGCAGTAAATCACTACGTAAGTATTAACCACACTGAGAATACCAAAGCAGATTCATGCTTGAGATGTTTTTGTAAATTATGGACATATTTTAAGATCATATACATCTTGCTGGCAACCCCAGCATCTTGCCCATAGTAGACTCAAATATTTCCTAAGTGAGGCAGACGGATGAGTAGATGGGTGGACAGAATTTCATTTTCTTGCTAGCACTAACTTATAATCCCATTACCACCGTATGGTGGCACATTTGCCCTGAAAGGCAAAAAAAAAAAAAAAAAAAAAATCACATTCAGAAAACAAGAAGTTATACTATCAGTATTTGTTGGTAATACTTACATTATTTGACCATAATCTGAATAGAGAAACCACAAAAAAGGAAAAATAATCTTATTTTTAAATAATTTCCACAACCTCTCTATCTCTACTCAAATATTTATTATTGGTTTTAGGATGATTATTCTAGATCTTTTACTTCCTCCTTCATATTTAATATGGATCATTGACTATATACTAACATAAAATTACAAATTTTGTCTTATTGAGATTTGCTCTACAAACACCATCAAAACTTTACTACTAAATCAATGTGGTACAGTTTTAATATAAAGTTTCCATAGCCTCAAAAGCACCGTAAATTCTGCCTTAGCCAAATTTACTTATAACTTTTTTTTCATTGACTATTTTTTTTTTTTTAAAGATTTTATTTATTTATTTGACAGAGACAGAGATAGCGAGAGCAGGAACACAAGCAGCGGGAGTGGGAGAGGGAGAGCAGGCTTCCCGCCGAACAGGGAGCCCGATGTGGGACTCGATCCCAGGACCCTGGGATCATGACCTGAGCCGAAGGCAGACGCTTAACGACTGAGCCACCCAGGCGCCCTTTCATTGACTATCTTATTCAATAAATACTTCTATGTGCCAGGCACTAAGAATACAGCTGTGAGTCTTTTTCACAAATGGTGCAGAGGAACCTAGATATCCACATGCAAAAAAAAAAAATAAAGTTGGACCCTTACCTAACATCATATAAAAAAATAAAAATAGATTAAAGACCGAAATGTATGACCTAAATATATAAAACCCTTCGAAGAAAACATAGGGCAAGGGTTTCATGCCACTGAATGTAGCAGTTATTCCCTGAGTGTGACACCAAAAGCACAGGCAGCAAAAGACGAAGTAGACAAATTGACTTCTTGAAAACTTTAAAATTATGTGCATCAAAAGACATAAAAAAGGCAAAAAACAGTAAAAATGCAACCCACAGAATGGGAGAAAATATTTGCAAATCATGTATCAGATAAGAGATTAATATCCTGATTATAAAGAGAAGTCCTAAAACTTAACCAAAAAAACTACCAGATTCAAAAATGGGCAAAGGACTTAACAGAAATTTCTCTAAAGAAGATATATAAATAGGGGCGCCTGGGTGGCTCAGTTGGTTAAAATGGCTGCCTTTGGCTCAGGTCATGATCCCAGGGTCCTGGGATCGAGCCCCGCATCGGGCTCCCTGCTTGGCGGGGAACCTGCTTCTCCCTCTCCCTCTGCCTGCCGCTCTCCCTACTTGTGCTCTCTCCCTCTGTGTCAAATAAATAAATAAAATATTTAAAAAAAAAAAGAAGATATATAAATAGCCAAGAAGCACATGGGAAGATGCTCAACATCACTAATCATTAGGGAAATGCAAATCAAAACTATAATGAGATACCACCTCATGATCATTAAGATGACTACCATTCAAAAAAAGCCGAAAACCAAACAAACAACCACAAAAAAGAACAAATATCAAGTGTTGGTAACGACATGGAGCAATCGGAACCCTTGTGCACTATTGGTAAGAATGAAAAATGGCACAGCCACTACCAAAAAATTAAAAATAAAATTACCCTATGATTCAACAATTCCACTCCTGGAAAGCGGGGTCATGAAGAAACATTTGTACAATTAAGTTCATAGCAGTATTATTCACAGCAGCTAAAACATGGAAGCAACCCCAGTGTCCATTGACTACTCATAGACAAGCAAAATGTGGTATATACATACGATGGAATATTATATAATATTTTAAGATGGTATATGTTAGGTACATTTTACCACAGTTTTAAACATTGCAGGAACCAAAAAGAATATAGCTGTGCACCAGACCCAGTCCAGCTGAGCTAAGAACAGGCAATACAGGACACAAACTTCTAGAGCATCAAAGTACAGAGGGCGTTAGTAAGTTCTACATGGAGATACCGAGTCCTCCCTTGGAGGTTCAGTAACTGCCTTCCAGAAAGCTTGACATCAAAGTTGAGAAGTGAATGATAAATCAGAGTTACCCAGGGAAGGAGTGGTGAGAAAAGGTATCTTAGGCAAAGGGTACAGTAAATGTAAAAGTTTGGAGGCAGGGAAGAAATAGGACCACATCAAGAACTACAATTGACCCCTGAACACAGCTTTGAACTGCATGGATTTTTCCCCCCGATAATTATAGTACAGTACTGTAAACGTATTTTCCTTATGATTTTCTTAACATTTTCTTTTCTCTAGCTTATTTATTGTAAGAATACAGTATATAATATATGTACCATATATGTATTATGTAAAATATGTATTAACTGGATGATAAGGCTGTCAGTAAGGCTTCTAGTCAACAGTGGGCTATCGGCCCCTCTAGCCCCCATGTCATTCAAGGGTCACCTGTAAAGTGAGATGTAAAACTGCCAGGGCCAGACTCAAGAAAGGCCTTGTATGCCATGTCAAGGAGTTTGGACTTAGCCATCAGAGATTAGATATTAAGGAGGGATTCTTCATTTAGAAAGATGATCCACAGGGTTAGAAATTCAGTTAATAGGTGGTACAGTGACCTGGGAGGAGAGAATGATGCCCTTAACTAAAGCTGTAGCCTTGGGCTGGAGGGAATAAGAGGATTTTAGAGATGTAAGGGGTGGAACTGTTAGACTTTGGTGAGTGATGGGGGATGGTTTTGCCTTGGAACATCTGGAATGGTAACATTCCAAAGTCAAAAAGGTGGAAAACACACTCAACACTGAGTTAAACAAAAAGGCAGGAGCCAATAAATAATGTTGGCATCACTCTAGTGGCCAACCATTGTAATAGGCCAAATTCTCTTCTGCTAACAATGACAACCCACAGAAAAGTTCAGAACTTGCATTCTGGGTCAAATGTGTTGCCCAGCAAGGAGTCTTTCCACAAATACGGTAGGCTTACAGTAATTAGGGGAAAGGATACTGAAGGACAAGAGTAGAGATCACAGCCCTTTAAAAACCCGAAACAGCTCCCAACTTCTCAAGGTAAGAAATGCTAAAGGATGGTGTGTGTGTGTGTGTGTGTGTGTGTGTTCTATCCTACAAGTAGAGACATTTCTCCCCTTGTTCCAGTAAATATTAGAGTCTTGCTATTTAAAGTGTGGTCCAAGTGGTTTTGGCACCACCTGAGAGCTTGCCAGAAATGCAAACTATCTAGCCCCACCCGCAACTACTGGATAAAAGTCTGCATTTTAAGAACAAGTGATTCATATTCATGTTAAAGTTTTAGAAGCACTGAATTAGGGTACCTGTCCACAACTCACCTTCCTAAATCTCAAATAAACATGACAGCATTGCTCTCCCCATAGCTTTTTGAAGGAGTAACTTAACAACAGCCCTCAAATTCTCCAACATACACAGCAGTACACACTGGTACTTAACGGCAATTAGCATGAGTCAAAAAGTAACTTAAGTATTTCCTGTATTCAGTACACCACAATGCTTAGGCAAAACTAATACAATTATGACTTGTTCTTGTTTTAAATACTTTCCAGAGAACAAATTCATTTCCACTTTATTTAGTATAGCAATAGATAACTTACATACCTATAACTCATCCTGGATTTTCTGGTTTCCCAAAGGGCTTTACAAAGACCTTAATTATATACTAGTCTGGGACAACTATTTCATTAGCTAATTTTCTGCCCGCCCCCTTTTGTCAGGTGAAAATGTGTTACCACGGTTCCTAGTGAAGGCACAGTTAATGTGTTTTGGATAGTGATTTGCCTTAAAAGGGGTAGCTAATATTCTAGTTTGAAAATAAATACCACATCTATTAAAAGTACTGCACTTAGGAAGAGATTAAAAAGTTGAAGAAGCTAAACCTATGTCAAAATTTAGACCAAAAAAAGAAATCATGCAAATGTCACTGTGTATGTTATTTAATACGTTATTTTTAAAAAATCTTCAATGAAAAGACTGATCATTTATCCTCTAATTATTAAAGAACATAAAACTGTCCATGTTACAAAAGACCAAATTTTAGGACAACTAAGATCACCGGGAAGTTAATGGGCTGAATATGAGAGAAGACAGACCGTTCCCTAAATCTGGCTCAGTATTAATACAAAAGCCACTACGAAAAGGCTCAATCTTTTCAGAACACCCAATAAAAAGAGGTGTGCACCATGGCAGCAAGGAACAAGACATAACAAGTGGTGGCGGTCAAATAGGGTTCTTAGACACACCAGAATAATATTAAAAATCATGGCAACTCTTCTAGGTGGTTGAAAGAACTGAAAGAACACTTGAAAGACCTTTTTGTAACGTTCACTGCTTCCTGCACGACTTGGTTATGAGTTTCAGAACCTGACGTCAACTACAACCCTACGGCTACAGGCAGCTCCTCAGGCCGCCACCCCGAGGTCTTGCAGCTTTCCACTTTGTGTCCTGTTTCCACCGTATGTATACGTTTCACTGCCTGCATCTGTTCTTTTTCTCTACCACGATTTTCCATAGTACCCACTCATCCACCCATCAATATATGCCACCTGTCTCGATATTCATCCCCCCGTTAACTAGTTTATTAACCCGCCATCTAACACAAAACAGGGGAACAAGACCTCTCAGAGGGGTGATGGAACAGAAGGAGGGCCCGAGACAAATTTTAGAGTTGTTATGGCGAACAAGCGCTAAAACTGGGAGAAAGAGGTCAAAAGTAATTCCTCAAAGAAATCTGGCTTTGGTTCCTAAAATGATGGAATGAGAAAGAAAAAATGATAAACCCTAAACTAGATTCAATGACCTGACATTAACACACAGCTATAAAAAAAAGAAAAGCAAAAATTCCTAAGAAGAAAATGGAGGGGAGAGCATTGTAACACATCATCTTCAGTCAGAGGGTGATTCCTACATAACTGGTTATCTATAATATTAGGAAGTCAATTATTAAATGGTTGCCCCCAAACTAACCAGTGCCAAGTGAGCAGTGGGGCACAGAGAGCAACGCATCAAACCTGGTATAGAGATGTACCTACAGTAGGTGACTGATAAATACCTACCAACTAAATACTCTTATCACCTGTTAACTGTTCTATTGGATTATATGTAAAATAATCAAGAAAACCTTAAGTCTCTATTGTCTAGGTCTAGGGTCTTCGAGTAGCTGGATTTACACATTTTAGAACCCAGCCTAATCCGAGGTCTCATCATCTCACGTCAGATCAACCACATGGCCTTCTAAGGAGGTTTTCCTGCCTCCAGTCTCTCCAGTTCTCTCTCGGCTGTGCACATGTTTTTAGTGCCACTAACCTCTGCATCCACAGCCCCAAGTGCCTTGAGTATATGCATATAAAAGCACTGAGCCATGCCTAACATAGACAATGATCAGTAAGTGTCAGTTTACTATGAAACCTTAGCCGACATTCAAAAGCCTCAAAAATCTGGCCCCTACTTACCTCACAAGTTTGAAGGCTGACTATGCCTGTACATGGCTCCCCTCCCCCAAACAAAGCGGGCTACTACCTGTCCCCACAACATGCCCCATGCTAAGTATCTATTTCCCCTGCTGGGAGTACATGCCACTCCTACCCTCCTCTTTTCCCTTCTCGTAACTCAATCCTAGTCTTCTTCTCCAAGCTCTCCACCCAGCTCTAATCCCACTTCCACGTGAAGCTTCCCTAAAAGGGCCCACCACCGTCGCTCCTGTGAGGTCCAACACTGCACTGAATGCCTAGAGCATTCAGGAGGTGTGCGTCTCTTTCCATGAATATTAGCAACTACTATAAATGGTGAGATAAAATTTCTGAGCTGCAGAAGAACGACTTTCATAAATGAAACATCTCAGCATGAAACTCATTATGCCCATAATTCCAGCTATACCGATCTATCTCTTGTCTATAAGGCAGAATCTCGCCCTCAAATGAACTTAATGAACAAGCGAAGGGGCAGCTTCAGAGATCCTGCTAGTGTGTTATTTCTTGACCTGGGTATCGTTTACATGGGTATGTTCAGTTTGTGAAAATGTGTGAAAAATACACTCTTATGATGTGTACACATTCTCGTCTGTATGAAAAAGGCAAAATAAACAGGTGAAGAAGGTGGAAGAGAAGGAGAATAGAAAAACTTAAGATCCACAATCTGTACAAAGAAAAAATTCATTCTCACCTACCAGCCTGGCAGCCATCGTGGTTCCAGGCCCTACTTACCTTCAAGAGTATTACAAATGTTTACCTTTAGAGGCTCAAATGCTATTAATCACTTTCACCCTTTTAAAAACAAGCTATAGTTTGGCTGAAATAAAAATAGTAACTATAAACTAAAAATGTCAACATTTCACAGGATAATACCAACATAATTTACAGAAATGCCAGGAGGACCAGCTAATTTACATGAGTAAAGCACTTCGGAAATGTAAATGGTATACAAATTCTAAATGATGATGGTAATGATGGTTGAGTTATCAATATTTTAACCTTTATAAATGTAATTAAAAAATAAGCACTTAAATACCGCTTTACATTCTCTAATCAGTTTAGAGATACTAATTAAGCCACAGGTCATCCTCGGAAATACATGTAAATAATTCCATTTAGAGAAAATGGAAGTCAGGTCACCAAGTTAGGCTCACACTGAAAGAACAAAAGATATCCAGTTCTCTTTGGTGCTCACCCCTTCAACTGAGAATGTAGAACATACTGACATATGCAAAGGAGGACAAGAAAAACTCAATGGTCTTGCTCGGCTTTTGGCCCCTGCTGTAAACTTTGCTTAAAGAAAGAGGGGGTTACTAGGGAATGTCTGGAGAGGAAATTTAAGTAAAATGAAGATCAGGCCCCACTCTGCTGTAGGCTACACCAGAAGCTCAACACAATTGACCGAAGCAAATGCGGAGAGCAAGTGTGAACTACAGAAAAGGGTTTACAAGTGAGTATACAAAGCCACTACGATCCTGGATTGAAAGGAACTGCTTCAACTATGAAAATGCTGATACAGCCCTACTTCCTCATAGAGCCATGTATACACCCTTCTCCTTGCCCCTACATTGGAATCCACTGAAAATGGCACCCAAGCTTAAGTATGACCTCGAGTGAGGAGACAGTTTGACCTATGTGAAATAAATCGTAACCCGGGAGGTTGTAGCCCCATTATGGCCTCCTATGTGTGACATTCAGGTCCCTCCACTGGAAGATTCTTGAGATTTTATGTGCAGAAGTTCTGGCCTGGAGGGCCTGCCTAGTAGTCTCTAGATGTTTTTTTTCTTTTTCCAACTGCAACAAGCATATGAAGCTTAATATATGAGCAAAATACCATAGTAAAGAGGAGCAGACAAAGCCATAAAGGTTTAGATAAATGTTGAAAAACAATGGAGACAATACATCACAGTGGTTAAGCGTCTAACTGGAATTAGACAAAGCAGAGTGTGAATCTTGATCTCACCACTTAATAGTGAGGGAAGTCACTAGACTTCTTTAAATCTTGCTTTTGTCACCCAAAACTAAGAGTAATGGCATTATCAATGTGGGGATTAAATGGAATAATGTATGTGAAGTACTAAGTTTAAGCATAGTGGCATATGGTAAACACTCAGTAAATGTTAGCTGTAATTTTTAAATGTTTTAATTATTAATGGAGAGATTAGGTTTAGAGAGAACAAGAGGATAGGGTATCTGCACTAGGGGAATGGCAAGTAGAACGGCTCAGAGGTAAGAGAAAGGGGAATTATGAATACTGAAAGATAAATGGACTAATAGAGGGCAGGCGTGATAATAATAGGGAAAGTCAGAAAGATAAGGATCAAAATATTAATTCTTTATGAAATTACTGAGTGCCTGGCTCAGAGATGACACAGTATTAGTTTATAGATTAAAAAAAAACAAAGAAGTCGTCCTCAATGCTAACAGATCAAGAGCTATTAATTCAGCTGCAGAGCCTGCGACTTTTAGGTGACAGGTGGGGGGGGCGGGAAACAAACAGCAGCAGAGGGTATGTCCAGGCTTGGATAAGAAGGCAAGCCTGGCTCTGTTTGCGATAGATCCTGGCTGGTTCAAAGGCTGTAATGAATCAAGGCTTGAGATGGATGAAGCCATGATGGTTGTGACAAACAGCAAAGTTACAAGTCAAATAAATACTCTAGGTTTGCAAATGGACTCCTCGATAAAAACGTACATAAAAGTGAACTTCCACGTCTTGGTGAGTTTGTATTTCTTTGCTCTTTGAAAGATCGGCAGCAAAGTTTCAGTCGTGCAACACTCACATAAATGGAAATAAACTACAGCTCTTCTATTGAATAGCAATGAGGACTTTGAAAAAGTCACTCCACAATGCTAATTTTCCCAGTTTTGAAGCAAAAGCCTTGCTGCAAAAGGGGTGGCACACTATGCAGGGAAGCCAGTCATCCAAGGAATCAAGGCTCCCAGGAGGAAGCATGTTTTCCACTGAGATTTCAGGCTACCTAAATGAATACAAGGAAATAAAGGCAGAGATGCGCTAGAACAGGGTTCTAGGTTTACACCCTGGGCCGCTCTTGGCACCCAACTTACTGTGGAACCTCTTAGTTCCTCCCTAATGTAAGTCACTACAGGGGAGCCTGGGTGGCTCTCAGTCAGTCGTTTAAGCGTCCAACTCCTGATTTCGGCTCAGGTTGTGATCTCAGGGTCATCAGATCAAGTCCCAAGCTGGGCTCTGTGCTCAGCACGGAGGTACTTGTCCCTCTCTCCCTCTGCTCCTCCCCACCGCGCACATGTTCTTGCTCTCTCGCTCTCTAAAATAAATAAATAAGGGGTGCCTGGATGGCTGAGATGGTTAAGCGTTTGCCTTCGGCTCAGGTCATGATCCCAGCATCCTAGGATCGAGCTCCACGTGAGGCTCCTGGCTCAGCGGGGAGTCTGCTTCTCCCTCTCCCTCTGCCTCTGCCTCTTCCCATGCTCATGCTCTCTCTCTCTCTCTGTATCTCTCTGTCTCAAATAAATAAAATCCTTAAGAAAATTTGTTTTAAAAAATAAAATAAATAAATAAAATCTTTGGGGGGAAAAAGTCACTATAGTAGTCACTTCAATCATTCTTTTTAGAATCTCCTTATTTAATAGTAGTTAAGACAATAAACATCGAAATCAGACCAGGATCCAAAGCCTGGCTCTACTGCTTACCAATCATGAGGACACAGTCCTCACGTGAGCATGGGTATAATACCACCACGCTCTCTGAAATGCTGTGAGGACTGAAAAAAAAGAACATATTTAAGGCTTGGCCTGGGTCACAGTCATTAGCTTAAGTGAGTCTGAGTGCTTAAGTTTCTTGAAGTAACACCAGTATTTCCTTTTTATACCCTAGTGTCTAAAATTCCATGGTTCTCCTGCACATCAGAATCACCAGGAGGGCTTGTTAAAACAAAGATCACAGAACTCCATCCTCCTGGAGTTTCTCAGTCAGTGTGTCTGAGACAGAGCCCTAGAATTTGTACTTCTAACGGGTTCGCAAGTGACTGATGATGCTAGTCTGGCGACCACACTGTAACCACTGGTCTGTCCAAAGTCATTCCTGATGCCCCTGTCCACCCTGAGAACTTTTCATGCTAAGATAAAGGAACGAACCTCTTCCAGAAGGAGTCAGAAAAGGCTAACACTAAAAAAACAACTGTTGGCCATGTATATGGGCAATAAAAAAAAAAAAAAGACAGCATCAGCTGAATTGAGCTAACCAGCCCTTAAAGAGAAAGTCTGGGGTACCCCTCCATACCCCCTGGCACTCTATCATAAAATATTAGTGCAGTTTATTCCGTACAAATCCCAAGTGATTCAGGTCAGATTAAATCCCCACAGAAATGTAGGCAGAATGAACAGATGGCTTTTTCTTTTCTAAATACTGTGTGTGTATGTATAAGTTTTTTTCCTTTTTTTCACTTGAGCAGTAAAACTCACTGCCTTCAGAGTCACATGGGGCCTAAATATGAATAACCTCAGCTCATTCCGAAACACCACAGTTCCGGGATCCTGTTCACTTGCCCTTTAAATACCGTGAACTGCTCATACCCTATTGGAACCCAGTCGGTCATGAATAGAGATAAGAGAAGATGGAAAATGAAGAACATTATAGATCTAGAAGATGAGCGTTCTCCCAAGCTCTTCTGGTTGCCTCCGGGTTTTTGTTTTCAAGAAAAGGGCTCTGCTCTCCATGGCATACACTTTCCCACCCCTCTAGTCCTCTGATTAATGACCCCAGAAGATGAACAACAACTGCTCCCACATACTGGAATGGAGTTTCTGTGTAGGTAGAGGAAAATTATAAGACTATTTTATATTAAAAATGCAAACTTTCTTTAAACTGAACATTTGAAGTGCCCCTATTTTGCCCTAGGAATTTCACCTTCACCCTTCCACAAGTAAATGGATTTATCATCATCTCAATTACTACCAGGTTTAAAAAAAAAAAAAGGCAAAAGTACTGCTATTTGACCAGCAGCAATATAAAGACTTGGTGACCATGACAAAATTATACTAATTACCACAGACTAGCTGGACATCTTCAAATTGAGGCTCTCTGAAGTAATTTACTACGATAAACTGACTGAATTACAGCAATTTTAATTTCATATTCTTGTACTCTCTTTTCCCCCCCGTAACTTTGCTTGTCTTTAAAAAGGCCACTGTGAGGCACTTTGGGTAGGAGTTTTTTTTATGCTACATTTGTAACATTCTCTTGAAGCTTGAAATTAAAATTTCTTTTTCCTACCAATTTAGTCCCTTCCCATTTGGCAAACATCTTTTTTGATTCTTGCATCTCTAACGGAGCTGAAAATTAATATGACTTTTTGCTTAATTCTTTGATTATGCAAAAGAATCATCCATGATGTTAGCATGGTTCTTTCTGCATAGTAGGGAGTTGTAATAAAAACCTTACACTTCTACTGCACCTCATCTCCCAGAAGACCATAGAACACTTCAAAAACTATACTCAGAGGGACCATCTCCACGCCACTCACTTGCAGCTGCCCCTCCAGTGAAATGCATGCTCTGATTAAATGGCATTTACTCAAAAGAATTACATGATACCAGCCCTGATGATTCTAAAGAAAGACTTAACACTTAAAGAAGGTAATTACACACAAAAGATATCACCGAAAGAAGTGGATTTGATTTACAGCAAGTGCAGTTCATTTATAGGAAGATATGCAGGAAAACTTTACTAAGGATAAGAAAATGGAAATGAAAAATCAAAATGTAAAATCTCTCCCTTTTTTTTCCCCCCAAAGAACTAAGGACAATTTTGGATGGTCTCATTTTGACTTAACCCATTATCAAATTTGTCACCATTCTTCCAAATGTGTTGTCATACCCGCATTAAAAATGATGCCAATGAGTGAGCCTGGGTTAGCTAAGAACGATACTGTGATCATCTCCATTATTAATGGTTTCTCCATTAATAATGGCCAACATTATTCACGCCTCTTATCTGGAAGCCTGAGCTAATCGGCCTGGCCAACAGAAACCCTGGAAATGATTTAACTACTGTCCAGTTTAAGAGAAAGAAGATGAAATGGTCTCCTGGGAACACAGCAAATCTTCAGTTTTATGATTCCTCTGCTACATGATTTTTAAATCTACAAAGTTTATCCCATTTACAAGGCATTTAAAATTCAATCCTAAATCAATCAGTATCTATTGGGTATCAACTACTCATTCATTCAAAAAATATTAGGTACATACTGTACCTAAGCTTTGCCAAATTCTGGGGAGGGGGGACAATGATTAATAAACAATGTCCCTTATCTCAAAATACGAGCTGAAAAAGGAATCAAAAACTGCAAGTGCAAAAGCACTGTGAGAAATGGTCCTCCAGAGGACTTTTATCTGCCTGAGAAGAAAAGATTTGGATTCAGTAGAGGAAAAGAAGTAACTATGAGAGATGTCAAATGAGTAGTAAAAACAAGAAGCGCAATGAGTTCTGGAAAGGAAATTATGGGTGCTTCATGGGTAAGACAGAACTGACTGGAGCACAGCAGAGAAGGTATTCAGGCATGCGGGCAAAGATGGTGGGAAAGATGTGCAGTATAAAGCAAAATACTGGTGCGAAAAGGACAGAGTCCAACTTCAAGGGCAGAGACACTAATTTAACCAAAGCATTTCTACAGGAAAAGTGTAAAACTAAGCATGGAAGAGTAGGCTCGTCCCAATTGTGGAGGCATCTAAATGCCAAGCTAAGAAAATAATCTTATCCAACAAAAAAAGTTTATTACAGGGAAGCAGACTGTTTGTAGTGACCTAATATTTAGTTTGTATTTTCAGTTTCTTCTTTGATTATGCAACGATGCTGCTCCAAAGCCTGGCACATCCATCAACGTCACAGCATAGGGAGTCAAGCTGTTCTTCAAGATCCCTTTCCCATGCAAGAATTTAAAATTACCACGTTTCGAGACACCTGGGTGGCGCAGCTGGTTAAGCATCTGCCTTCAGCTCAGGTCATGATCCCGGAGTCCTGGGATCCAGCCCCAAATTGAGTTCCCTGCTGGGCGGGGAGTCTGCTTCTCCCTTTGCTCCTCCTCACCGCTCGTATTCTCTCTTGCATGTGCACTCACTCTCCCTCTCAAATAAATAAATAAAATCTTTAAAAAAAATTTTTTTAAATAAAATTATCACATTTCTACAGGACACAGGACGAATCTGTGGTCATCTAGCCTACTGAATATCCTTTTTCTTTACAGTAAAATCCTGCGGGGGGGGGGGGTTGAATTGGCATTCATGCCTACCGTTCTCCTATTCCCAAAGCACCCCTGGGAGGCCAGCTGGCAACCCTACTGGATTATTAGGTATCTCTGAAGAACACCTTGACACTCTCACACCAGCCTACTCTACCAAGTTTATCTGCCTTCAGTAAGGGACCCTAGTGACCCTACCTGTGCCACATCCCACACAGAAGAATTGTTCTATAGAACCGGGTCAACCTCAGGGCAGTGAATCTCCACCGTACCCTATGCCAATCAGCAGAGCATCTAAAATGTGCCTGCGTGGAATGGCTAAAATTAACAAGTCAGGAAATGACAGATGTTGGCGGGGATGCGGAGAAAGGGGAACCCTCCTACACTGTTGGTGGGAATGCAAGCTGGTGCAGCCACTCTGGAAAACAGTATGGAGGTTC
Source organism: Phoca vitulina (assembly GCF_004348235.1). Lineage (NCBI taxonomy): Eukaryota > Metazoa > Chordata > Mammalia > Carnivora > Phocidae > Phoca > Phoca vitulina. Next base: position 12,734,733 of record NW_022589707.1, read on the forward strand.
CTCAAAAAGTTGAAAATAGAGCTACCATATGATCCAGCAATTGCACTCCTGGGTATTTACCCCAAAGATACAAAAGTAGGGACCCGAAAGGGTACGTGCACCCCGATGTTTATAGCAGCAATGTCCACAATAGCCAAACTGTGGAAAGAGCCAAGATGTCCATCAACAGATGAATGGATAAAGAAGATGTGGTATATATATACAATGGAATATTATGCAGTCATCAAAAGGAATGAGATCTTGCCATTTGCAATGACGTGGATGGAACTGGAGGGTATTATGCTGAGCGAAATAAGTCAAACAGAGAAAGACATGTATCATATGACCTCACTGATATGAGGAATTCTTAATCTCAGGAAACAAACTGAGGGTTGCTGGAGTGGGTGGGGGGGTGGGGGGGAGGGGGTGACTGGGTGATGGACACTGGGGAGGGTATGTGTTCTGGTAAGCGCTGTGAATTGTGCAAGACTGTTGAATCTCAGATCTGTACCTCTGAAACAAATAATGCAATATATGTTAAGAAAGAAAAAAAGAAGAAGAAGAATGTAGCAGGAGGGGAAGAATGAAGGGGGGGAAATCGGAGGGGGAGAAGAACCATGAGTGACGATGGACTCTGAAAAACAAACTGAGGGTTCTAGAGGGGAGGGGGGTGGGAGGATGGGTTAGCCTGGTGATGGGTATTGAGGAGGGCACGTTCTGCACGTAGCACTGGGTGTTATGCACAAACAATGAATCATGGAACACTATATCTAAAACTAATGATGTAATGTATGGGGATTAACATAATAAAAAAATTAAAAATAAAATAAAATAAAATAAAATGTGCCTGCGTGGAGAAAAACAAGAGATGGTATTTCTAATCACAGTGGGTGAACAGATCATCAGCAAGGACCCAGAATCAGAGAGGAAATGAGAAAGCCTGCAGGGATATTCAGTCTATTTCCCTAGTGACATACATTCAATTCTGTCAGGATCAAATGCCCAAGGAAACTCAACCCCATTTTCCTAGGGGACTATCCTGCAGCCCAATAGTTCTCACCGTGGAAGGATTTCCTGACATTCGGTTTACAGTTTGTGTTTCTTCTTTCTTTCTGCTGCGCTCACCCCGACTGGTGTGGAAAGTAATTCCTTTATTTCTTATTCGAATTTTTAAAAATTGTAAAGTCTCACCTTCATTGTTCCCAAGTCTACCTTTTGCATTTGTATTTCCGATCAAAAGCACCTGAGCTACGTGATCGGTTATTAGCTTATATCCCTTTTTCCCAGAAGAGCAGGCGCTGCCGTATTCATTTGCTCCCTTGATAAAAAACACAGTTGACAAAAAACAAGAACGTAATTTTACTTTGCAGCTATCTGTGAAATAGCTTGAGTAACCCCTCCAATGTGTTCTGTACTAAAGCAATGCCAACAACTGAGGACTCGTAACTGTTGTGAGTGACGAACTTTAAAATGACGATATTTCTTCAGTACCATCCAATCTCCAAAAAGGCTACCGTCTCTTTGCTTCCGTGCTCATTCCTAAACATGCCAGTTCCTCTAAAAATCCCCGGAACTTGCCTCATCTGAAGTCCTTAGTCACTGCAGATGCTCTGCTCAGGACTTCCACACATTTGTCTATCGTTCCGGTGCACTCGTGTCCAACAGAGCATCTGGGATGCCGCCTCACCAGAACCAGGTAAGCAGGGATGCTCGGCCCCAGCTCCACACGGACATGCGGTGCTGTGCGGCACAGCCAAAAACAGTGCTGGCCTTTTGCATTGCCATATCACGTTGCTAACACCTATCTAACGTGCTGTCATTCATCACCCCCATGAGACTGGCTATTTGGTGCGGAGCTTTCGTCAGCTGCTGTAGTTGCTTGGCGGCGGCCCCTGTTTTTCTGAGATGGAATCCCATCCCAAGTGGTGGAATTTGTTGTCATTGTTCACTTTGTATTTTCAAAATCCTTCAAAACTTGTAGGGAGCTAAACGAAAAAGGTTCATACCTATCCTCACCAGTGTGACAACTCTTTGGCAATACCAACAAATATTTCCGGGAAGCCCAGAACTACTAAAAAATAATAATTGTAAGCTGTGAATGCCATAAAATTTGATACATAATCTTATTAAGGATTAAAAAATTTAAGGGATTTTTAAGAAAATTCCCCTGTGAAGGGCCCATTATCTTTCTCAGTGCCTCACTGTATTACCGACACAGATTTGACAGCAAAACTTATTCTGTCCATCCTTCTACAACTAGGTAAATACATACATAAAACACAGATGGGTGAATACGATGCTCTTAAAAAGTTTAAAACAGATATCTGAGTAACACATTTTCTTAAGATACTTTGAGTTAGGAAGGACTTCTTTAGGACAATCTATAATTTTAGTGCCTTCCCATTAACCACATTCCCTGGAGTTCTGATGGATGTAAGACAAAAGAAACAGGAGAGGATACCAAGAGACTCTTGGTGCCCACCCTCACTACCGGGTTCTCGGTCATGGCGTCAGCCAGGCTGGCAAATACAGGGATCACGAGGGAAAGAAATATCAAGTCACCTCAACTCCAAGGTCTTTTCCTTATGGCTGGCCAAATATACTTTTTGCCCTGCTCACTCTACGTCTTCACTTCCTTCCAGGCTCACTTCTGGACCAAAAAATATACAATTACAACATTTGAGACAGCTCAAAATGTGAACACTGACTGGATTATTTGGCTATAAGAAAATTATGTTTTTAGGTACTGTTATGCTTTTTTTTAAAGGAGTCCTTATCTTTTAGAATTCATACTCTAATATAGCTGAAACAGAATCAGCTCTAGGATTTTTTTCAAAATAGTAAAAGAAAGGGAAATGGACAGTAGTAGAAATAAAACAATATTAGGGCACCTGGGCAGCTTTGTCAGCTAAGTGTCCAACTAGATTTCAGCTCAGGTTGTGATTTGGGGTTGTGAGATGGAGTCCCAGGTTGGGATCTGGGCTCAGCAGGGAGCTTGAGATTTCAGCATAACATAAAACTTTCTAAAGAACCAACCAACCAACCAACCAGAAACCTCCCTTTTCCCCAGGTCTCTAACATACTAGTTGCATTATGCATTCAACCCTAAACAAACTGAAATGTGAAAGTCTCACCTTGACCATGAACTCAACTACTTTAACCCATTCTGACCTCCTCCTTCTCTGGTCTTCCTCTAGCACTGGTGTTCACAATGGAAATTTTCTCATGGGATCATGAACTGCTCTGTAATTGTCCTTGATCAATGTTTTTGTCTTCACTCCCTATAAGATTATGCTTTCTTAAATTCCTTTTTTTTTTTTTAAGATTTTATTTATTTATTTGACAGAGAGAGACAGTGAGAGAGGGAATATAAGCAGGGGAGTGGGAGAGGGAGAAGCAGGCTTCCCGCTGAGCAGGGAGCCCGATGCGGGGCTCAATCCCAGGACCCCGAGATCATGACCTGAGCCAAAGGCAGACACGTAACGAGTGAGCCACCTAGGCATCCCTCTTAAATTTCTTTTAATGAACATGTTTAAAAAGGATGAAATACCTTTTTCCCCTCAGTTAAAAAAAAAAAAAAATTCCATTAACATAAATTTAGAAAACTCATACAAGTAATGAATGGAGATGGGGGGGCAACACACAACCCCCCCCCCTCCATTCTTAATAACAGACAGTAAAAAATACTCTGGTACAATTGCTTCCAATCCTAAACACAGTCTTGAATGAAATAATGTATTTGTCCAATTCTAAACTATTCAAGTCAAAAACAGTAATTACCTCCTAGCTGTCCTTGGGCTGCTACTCTAAATAAAGCTGTTCAAAATCTGTGAACAGAGATCGGTGACTGCACAATCATTTAGTTTTTCTTTTCCCTTTAAAATATGTGTATACTAAAGCATTTTCTCCCATCTATATGGAGTTTCAACATCTCAACATTTGTTGTCATGGAACACAGACACTTCTAAACATGCAACAGTGACCTATCTTTCAAAATTAAACTAAATTCACTTTTTATAATTTTCTCTTATTCCTTATGATTGTCTTTAATAGCTTTGATTTAAGTATGACCAAACCTCTAATCCTGGCTCTCAACTGGGAATGTGCATTAGAATCAACTGAAATCCTATGGAAACAGGCTCTCCAGAAGTGGGGCATGCAGGGAATTGTGGTTGGAATCCTCACCACTTACTATATGACCTCCTGGTTCCTAGCAGGCCCCGGGCCTCAGCCCAGGTACCCCACACCCTGATAAGCACACCATCTTCATAGGGACCCTTACAGCATCAGTAGCAATACAAGCCTGATGGGCACGTGACTTACAATGCTCCAGCCTCTAAAATCTCAGACAAAACCAGAGAGGGAAATAAGCTTTGGAAGTGGTAGGCTGCCATCTCTCCCGCTAGACCAAGATCTAAGCAGACTCTGCCTGGGTAACAAGGAATTTAAGGAGAACAGACTTTCCACCAGATCTACTTACTCTGGAGTATCTGCTGCTAAGCTACTATATTAGCGACTTTGGCCCAATGTATTAAGATGTCCATGACATTCACCTCAGGTTTCACTGGGCATGAGACACCTTAGCACTTGCCACATTTGTACCAGGAGCCAGAAGATCTCCTTGGCAGCCCATCAGTTCCTGCTTTAAACATTAACAGTAGTGAACATAAAGTAATACAGGGTGAGCCCTGATGCTATGGAAACTGGCTCCAATTTCGAGGAAGATTTCTAATTTAACTTTCTAATATAAACTCAGTTCTGTTCACCGGGCAGCATACCACCCATTGACAAGACACGACAAAACTTCCAGGAGCAAAAGCACCTTTCTGGAGATGCAATGGCATGGCTGGCAATGACTTCACTAAAAGCCACCCAAAATAGAGGCTATCAAAAAGTTTTAAAGGCTGAGAAGTGAAGAAAAACTACTTCTGCAAGGATAATCTGACAAGTTATCTGGCTTGGAATACTGAAAAAAGCGGGTTTTACTTTAAGGTCTGGAATCCTCAGCTAACAAAATATCAAATGAAACCAAACCTAAGAATAACCTAGTTTCAGACCTGGATTCAAAATAGAAATTGCATTTTTCTCCTTGAAAAACTCCTCCAGGTCATGGATCAGTACCAATAAGATTTGTGCATTTTCTTACCTGACAGCAAACTTCAAGTTCTCTCTGTATGAGGCTAATTTTATCACTATTTAAACATTTATGTGGCAGTTAGCAAAAGTAAAATGATTTTACATTCTGTCTGTGTTGATCTCCAGAAAGAGAGATCAAGGCACAAAAACGTGAAGTGACTTGTTCCGGGTGTCACCGTCAGTGGTAAACAGTGTAATGAGAACCCACTGCCGCCACCTACGTAGAGAGCCCTGCTTAGCACACCACGGGGCTTCACCTTCCAGCCAATAATAGCTAAACGGGCAGTTGGTTTTGCAAGGAGATAGGAAAGAAGGAGACTGTTTTTTTTTTTTAGCACCCTAACACCTGTTCAAAGTGGTCCTCTCATTTCCTGTTGGGCAGAATTCCACAAGAAATAGAATATTTTGTTTCAAGTGTACCACAGTCTTATGCACTTGAAAATGTGCAGCCAACAGGATGACAGGCATGTCACCAAGTAGGTGACATTTTGGAAGGTGCTGCCGCTGCTCAGAAGGGCAAAAACATGTATTTCTATTATCACAGTTTCAAAAAGAGTGTAAAACTGCAAAAGGAGTGCAGCGGTGTGTGGTCACGGGTCTGACACCAGGAGGAAACTCTGACACCCTGTTACTAGGATGACTGCAGCCTTGTCTCCTCACAAGGCTGTCTCCAGACACAAACATGCTGAGACAAACGAGCCTTTCAACTGCAGGATGGATTCTGCCAGCCAGGGAAAGCCCAGGTTCCAGGGGAGAAAAGCTGCTGAAGTCTTTAAAAGGATCAAAAATCATTTTCTCTTCCAAGATTTAATAAACAAAAGAACATTTCAATTTGTCAGCAAGAAACATCTTCCATTCAAAGAGACACTGAAACCCAAACTCTGCGTACGGAGCTCCATGCACCGTGTAATGCCATCACCTCTGCTCAAGCTGGTGCACACCAAGGATGTGAAAACAAAATTGGCCTAAGCAGAAAACTTGACACGGAACTTAAACCAAGAGTCTTTTTTAAACCCTCCATGTTGGTTTAGGAAAAAAAAATAAAAAATTAAAACACATTCTCCCGTGTTACTACTCCTGCCAAATCTCTAACAGTGAATTTAGTGGAGAAACATACGCTGCAGGCTCCTCCTCACTTCACCAGTGAGCTCTCCATCTTGTGTTCATCTTTATTCCCTAATACCTAGCACACAGCTGGCCCCAATAACTTAATACTGAACCACCGTTAAAATATCTGTCACACTGGAAACCAGATTCCTGAGCCGACTACGTGGTGTTATAGAATTTTCTGGGTGTTAAAGACTCCCGAAAGGTTTACAAATCCTTCTCTCCCTTGTATTCCTTTACCATGCCCCATGAAAGTGTGTCTTGTTTATTTCACTATTTGACAATACCCAAGTAATATCATCCACAGACTCTCCACTTGCCTACAAACAGTTTCCCTGCGTTAGTCTCTAGCCACTCTGCTCAGTCCTTTTCAATGCCAGCACGCTAATCCTACTTCAACTCATCCCAACCCGATCAAAATCCCCAGTGGTCCAATATTACTGAAAACAAACGTCCCCAAACTTCAGCATGCATACAAATCACCTGAAGGGCTTGTTAAAACACAGATCATACAGCTGCATCCCTAGAGTTTATAATTTAGTAAGTATAAGGTAGGGATAAAAATCTGCACTTTTCATATGTTCTCAGGGAACACTGGCCCAAAGCAATGGCTCCCAATTAGAGGATCCTAAATAAATAGAACAGAATCACCTTAGGACCTAAAGAAAAAAAAAAAAAAAAAAAAAACAACCAAAAACAGAAACAATAGAATCCAGTCCTTATCCACAGTGATTCTCATTCAGAAGGTCTAGAAGGGGGTTAGGAATCAAGCCCTGGGTAAGTTAAATGCATACCCTGCCTCAGAAACCATCAGTCTGAAAATTATCACAAATGCCTTACATGACACTAAAGGCCTTCCACAAGCCGCGCCCAAATCCACCTAGCCAAACTTACCTAGTCCACAGAAGAAGCCGTCACAGCTCAGCCATTCTTTTTCTCACTTATCTCCGAAGACCGTTGTCCATTCCCTCTGAGCCACGTAACACCATCTCACTTGCCGTTCCAAGTCCCTGGAGAACCACTGCCATCTCCTCCCCGCTCCTGTGACTCCAGGAATCAGCTCATCATCAACCCCAAAACCCTCTATTGGTCCATTCCACATGTTTCAGCACAATTATATGACACACTGTGCCAAATGCCTTGTTATATCTAGCGACATCAGTTCATTTGTGTGCCTGCCACTGCACACACCCAGTTTATTGACGGGTAACAGCCTAATATCACTCAGTAACCTGTGGCCTAAAATAATTTTTGAAGGAACCAGAAAATACAGAGCTAAAAACAGTTTAAAAGTTGCAAAATAATTTTTATTGTATAATAACCATTTAAAATATTTAGATGAACTTCTTATTCAAAAATGCTTCATTTCTCAAATCTGTGGCTTAATAAAGACGAGTAGAATAGATAGTTAAGAAACAACCACAGATTAATCAAGTCGTGACCAAGGTCATTCTTCCAACATATGTCTAAGAAAACAAAAAATGGGGGCAGCAAAGTAGGTAAGTAAGAGGAGGAGAAAAATAGACTACAAGAAAGGAAAGAAGCAAAGAACAGTCATACCTTGATCTCAAACCAATTAAGCAGAATAAATGAAATGATATTTCTATGTGAGACACTTCACCTTGTATTATTAGATCAATTTTAGTTTGATATTCTTTATCTGTCAAATAGCTTATGCCAATGACACATGAACACATTAACATCAAATAGTAACAGTATTTCCAAATGCATGATTTGGGTACTACCAACTTACTGAGAGCTGTAACACACAACTGAGACTTCTTTTATGTCTTAAAACACATCTTGGGGGGGGGGTGAAAGCAGGGAACAGGAAGTAACTGCCAATGGACACAAAGTTTCTTTCTAGAGTGTTGAAAATACTCTAAAATTATATCGTGGTGATGGTTGTACAACTCCGTAAATTTACTCAAAACCACTGAAACCTATACTTTAAATGCATGAATCTTATGCCATGTAAATTATCTCAATAAAGCTGTTTAAGTAGGCAAAACAACTCAAATCATAATATGAAGGTAAGATTCCCAAATCACTTCATTTGAAACCAAATGGGTGAAAGGTGTAAGTCATTCCATGAAGCCACAAACCTGTATTTTAAATCATGTTTACATCTCACCTGTTCCTGTCTGATGGGACTTCCTTAGTTCCTTAGTATATTATAAACATTTTTAATACAAGTTGGTGGGGTTTTGTTTTCAAAAGTGTGGGAACTGTATATGTTGGACAAATTCAAACTAAGTAGAGCTAAGTAAGGCATATCTTACTTTGTTCAAAACCATAATGAATTCTTCATGATAGTATTATAAATACCATCCTAATAGACTTAAAAGTGGTTTTCAACTTACAACATTAGTCTAAGTTGGTCAAATATCAGAGATCATAGGAATTTATAAAGTATGAAATACCACGTATTCTAATAGTGTCCAACATGTTTGCATAATACAAATTACTAGTATTCCATGGTATCTCTCTTTCTATTCATATACTTTTAATCTACCTATATTTATCTATCCATCTATCTATCTATTCGAGAGAGACAGAGAGAGAGCATGCAAGCGGGGATGGGGGGGAGGGGCAGAGGGAGAGAGAATCTTAAGCAGGCTCCTCACCCAGCACAGAGCCTGCCCTGGGGCTCGATCTCACAACCCTGAGATCATGACCTGAGCCAAAATCAAGAGTCAGACACTTAACCAATTGAGCCACCCAGGCGCCCCAAACTGTATCTTTATATTTAAAGAGGATCTCTTAAACCCAAAGTGACAAACCCAAAAAGACAGGGGTATGTTCTTCAAAATAGCACTGAGAAGTGAGTGGACATTTTTGTCATTGGTTCCTCTAAGCACTGTGTCTTTTTCCTTTGGCTATCTTTAAGACTTTTTTCTTTGGTTTTCAGCAACCTGATGATGATGTGTCTAGGTACTGGTTTTCTTTGTGTTAATGTTGCTTAGGATTTGTTGAGCTTCTTGGATCTGTGGGTTTATGTTTTTCAACAAATTTAGAAATTTTTGGTCATGATTTCTTCTGAGAATTTTCTGCCCCAATAACTCTCTCCCCTCTCCTCTGTACCTGCAACTACAAAATGTTAAACTGCAGGATACTGCCCCATTATAGACAATATGGCTTTGTTCAGTTTTCTTTGCAGTCCGCTTTCTCCCTGTGCTTCATTTTGGATCATTCTAATTGATTCATCTTCGAGTCATCTGATATTTTCTTCTATAGCAGGCAATCTGCAGCTAAAGCCACCTGGTAAATTTTTCATTTCAGATATTAATTTTTATTAATTTTCTTAAATCCCAGTTAGAGTCGCATTTTTCTGCTTTTTTACAAGCATAAATGTATGCTGGACACCGTGGATGCTTCACTACTAAAAAGGTGGATTGTCTTACTTTGGAGTGAGTTTTGCTCCGGCAGGCAGGAAATGTATAGGTGGATCAGGCTGATGCTGTGGAGACTTGGTTATGCAAGATCTACAGTAACCCCTACCCTATAGCCAGAACAGTCCTCTTCCAACAACATAACCTTTCTGAGGCCACATCTGAAAGAACAGGGTGCTCAGCAAGTTCACCCCGCTCTGGGCACTCTGAACTCCGACAGTCCTAAGCATCTGGCAACATCTGGAATTGCGGTTCAACATTCAGTCCCATGGTGGCCATTTCCTGCCAAACCTTGTGGTGCGTCTATGTAACTCTGTATTTGACCAAAGGCCCAATGGCACTCTTTTCAGACTGATGGGGCACCTCCTCTATGCAATTCCCTCTTCTCCACCTCCACCATCCCAAACCACAGATACTAGCTGCCTCCACATCCCCAAACTCTCATCTCAGCCTGCTGCTGTCTGCCTCAATTTCAGTTCCCTATGCCACAGCGTGGCAGGTGTCCCCTAAGAGGAAGCCGGGATGAATGCGGGATTCACTTCATGTGTTCTCTGCTCTCAAATGAATGTGCTGACTGCCTGAGTCCATCCGGTTTTAGAGTTGCTTACAACAGGAAGTAATTTCACCATGGCTAGAACCAAAAGTCCCTCATTCTATTTTTGAAATGGCTTTGAAGTCTATTATCTCATTTTATCCTTAAAATAAACACGGGACATGTCTGTGGGAAAAGCACATATATCCATGATATTAGTAAATCAAGATATAAAACGTTAAAGAACCAGTTTCTTTTTTTTTTTTTAATTTTATTATGTTATGTTAGTCACCATACAATACATCATTAGTTTTTGATGTGGTGATCCACGATCCATTGCTTTCGTATAACACCCAGTGCTCCATGCAGTACGTGCCCTCCTTAATACCCATCACCGGGCTAACCAATCCCCTCCCCCCTCCCCTGTAAAACCCTGTTTGTTTCTCAGAGTCCATAGTCTCTCATGGTTCGTCTCTCCCTCCAATTCCCCCCACCATTTTTCCCTTCCTTCTCCTAATGTCCTCCATGTTATTCCTTATGTTCCACAAATAAGTGAAACCATACAATTGACTTTCTCTGCTTGACTTATTTCGCTTAGCATAATCTCCTCCAGTCCCATCCATGTTGATGTAAAAGTTGGGTATTCATCTTTTCTGATGGCTGAGTAATATTCCATTGTATATATGGACCACATCTTCTTTATCCATTCATCTGTTGAAGGGCATCTCGGCTCTTTCCACAGTTTGGCTATTGCGGACATTGCTGCTATGAACATTGGGGTGCATGTGGCCCTTCTTTTCACTACATCTGTGTCTTTGGGGTAAATACCCAGGAGTGCAATTGCTGGGTCATAAGGTAGCTCTATTTTTAAATTTTTGAGGAACCTCCACACTGTTTTCCAAAGTGGCTGTACCAACTTGCATTCCCACCAACAGTGTAAGAGGGTTCCCCTTTCTCCACAACCTCTCCAACATTTGTTGTTTCTTTCCCTGTCCATTTTTGCCATTCTAACTGGTGTAAGGTGGTATCTCAGTGTAAGAACCAGTTTCTAAGCAATAAAGATATTTTACTCAATAAACAAATACTCATCAAGCACCTACTACGGACACATGGTAATAGACAAAGCAGCAAAAGGAACTCAGGGCATGTAGTTGCAACCTATATTCTTTTCACTGAGCCATCAATAAAGCACACACACTGCACCAAAAAAAATGTCTAATGAATGAATAACCAAGAATCCTTCATTCAACCCAACAGGACACACCTTATAGTCTTAAAAATGACTACAATTTACATTCATGATTTATTTTTTTCCTGCAAATACTCCTATTTGCCATGCAAGTAATTTCATTCCTACACAGTTATATTTTTCAATTTCCTACATATACTTAATTTTTTTCATATTAGTAGGTACTATCTAACCAAGTCACTTCCATTTGGCTATGTCAAATTTGCTTCAGCTAACTCTTAATCGTATTTCCAATTCTCATCTAGCCAAATCAAATATATTTTCCTAGCACATGGAGAGGAAATATAATAAAATTTCTAAATACCATCTCTGCACCATCATACCAAAGAGTAATAACATTTCTCCAATCTTCAACAAATCAAAGTGATACATTTATACCTTACGGTTATTTTCATCTCTCAAAACAAGCTCTTGACCTGTCATTTACCCCAATATATGCAAGAGACGACTGTAGGAAAATGGTCATAAAACTAAGCTACATGTTTATAAAACACTGTTTAAGAACATTTTAATATTGATTGCCTTAATATATGACTAATTCCAGTGAAGCCAAGTACGTTACAACAGAAAGCCAAATACTGTACATCCTTGATTGCTACATATGGAGAATCTCCTAATTTTAAAGCCTGGCAAAAAAAAGTTAAAAGGTCTTTTTTGAAGATGATAGAAGTTGATGACATCAGCTAGCAACACTGCTTTCTCACTGTTTGTGAGTAAGGGAATATTTTAGGTGGCAGATTTTTCATCCCAACCTGTTATTCCAAAGCAAGATGGCACCGTATTTGTAAAAGGACCTCACCTGCAGAACATCTTGGATCTTCACCCACACGTCCGCCATATCGTACAATTTGATGTCTTCCTGCTGAGTAAGGGGGGCCACAACTGTGTCCTGCAGGTACCCCAGGACCACGGAGTGTGCAGTGGCTACAGCATTAAACTTGTCAAAGAGCAACTCCAGCAGTTCTAGAAGCAACCTGGTGAAAAAACAGATAATATTTACATCCACACACGCACGCACACGAAGATGGCTTACAATGGCCTGCACGAAAACCATCAACCATGGAAACAGCGCATCAGATTTCCACAGATTGATGTCCAACAGTTGTATGATCGAAGCAACTTTTGAAGTCTAAAGCTCAGTTTTCTCTGCTATAAAACGGAGATGATGCAAGAATTTAAAAACCAGCTGTAACATCCCTAAACCAGCAGTAACAGCTCATGTTTCCTTTTTAACAAATTTCAGCGATCACCACACTACTACTCTGTATTCACATAGGCAGTTTCTCCGAGAAATTCAGGCAATTTTTCAGACAACAGTTCTGATGTTACACAGAACATGCTATTTCCCAGCAATAAATTGGGCACTTTGGTAAGGATGCCAATCCTTTTAGTCATGGAAAGCTGTGCCTACCATTCAGATGTATGGCCTAAGTTGCCTGAAAAAAAAATACACACCTGCCAAGCAATCTGACTTTCACCACAGGAAACAGCTTAGGCATCTGCACTATCTCATTTTTCATAGTGAGAGATGCTGGACACATATTATTTCATCAATTTTATATACTCAAGGACACTAAATGAGGTTGTACGGCAGCTGAGCCTAGAACAAAAGTTGATTTCCATGTCGGTGCATTTAACCACGTACCTCTTGCTATAGCTCTAGAATGTAAATGTGTTTTCAGAGATAGCTCGAAGCTTTATGTCAGAAATTCCAAGTAATTCCTCTATCACTGAGCCTTACAGCTTCACTGATCACCTAGGCTTGGAATCATTCTTTCCTCCTCTGAACTTGTATTTTATCCCACTTGTTAGGTACTTACATGTGGCTCATATATGTAACTCAATAAATGTGGGTCACAGGTATTTACATAGAAATGTTTTGCCTCCCTTCTTCAGTATTAGTCTTTCAATGTGGGAAACTGCTTTATACATCTCTGCATACTTAGGAGCATTTAAAACATGATCAGCAAATATTTGCTGAATTTAATGTGTATACCATGAATGAGTCTAGAAAATTCTGGAATGTGATCTTTATTGTGTATTGTGTATTGTGGGCTCTCAGTTCAGAGTTCCTAAGTAGACTCACAAACCAACCTGAAAACTAGAAAAGGGAAGCAAAAGAGCTTGTCAGCAATGTCAATTAACAAGATTTTATTACCATAAATAAGAGGTTATAACTATAATTTCATCAAAATGTATAGCCTATTATCTATTCCTATGGCTACTTTACTGCCCAATTACTATAATTAATGTGCCAGTGTGACAGCCAATAACTATCTTATGATAAAACCCTAATATCTGTTTGACATTTTAATTTAGATGAGACAGAATCAATAAAAATTTATGTAGTACTCCCAGTTTAGAACACACATAATCCAGAAATTAAACATTGTATTTGTAAATAGGAGCCATTCTACTTTTGGAATGATGGTTGGGTTTTTTTTAATCTTTTAAAGGTAAAATCATATTTATACGCACATATAACTAAAACAACTCTTTCTCATCTGTGTTACAGGAGAAATACTCAAATATCAGCAGAGGGTACAGAGGAAGATGTGTCTCACGTTAACAGCCAAAACAATTAATCCAGCGTAGGGAAATGATCTATATAAAACTGGTATCTGGCATCATACAGAGTAAATTCCTGATTAAGTGAAGGTTCTACTTTTCAAATAAAGATTTAAGTTAAGTATGTAAGCCTTATGGTTCCCAAATATCGATCCACAGACCACAGGGTATTTTTCAGGGATAGACAGCAGAATAAGAAGAATAGGAACACACATCAGCTTTTCACAAAAGTAAATTCATTTGGTATTTCTGGCACTCTCTTGATAGGAATATCTCATTCTCTATCACGATGGCAATTACATTGCCAAATGTCCTTACTTGACAAAACTAAAAATAACCTTATACTATACGCTAACAGTTCTTGAAATCTTATTGATCCAAGACATCCAGAAGCCTGAGGCACACTGGTGTCCAACTGCCCAATGGCATGAAGCTCCAGGTACAGGCCTGCAAACCAGCAATGAAGCAGAAAACACTGGAAAACAAGTGGCTCCTCTGAATGGAGGGTGCTGCTGTCTGATCATCTCCAGGACCACCAAGCTCCATGACTGCACACCCTGACGGCCACTCAAGGACAAGAGCAGTTCAGCAACCAGGGGCAGTGCTCTACTTAGAAAAGAGATGGATCAGGGAACTGAGGTTTAGGATGAGATTCGTGGTAACTATTGACATCATGGAAACAGCAATCCTTTGATAAAATGCTGACACATTGCCAGTTTCCCTCAGTCCCGAACGATCAAGGCCAAGACAGACCTGTTGTCGTATGACCATCACAGCCATAAGAGAGGCCACACAGGGAAGAAAGAAGGGAGAAGAAACAGGCTGAAAGTGGAGAGAGTCAGGTTGCAGCTCTACCTACATTTGAAACGTCGACCCATTTCAAAGACAGGGACACTCTCCTTTGCCGTAGCACACAGCACAAGCATGGCAGTATAAGTAAAAGCCACAGTTCTTACAGCAAAATTAAAGACCTCTGTGCTGCAGATGACACCATCAAGAAAGTGAAAAGACAGACCACAAAATGGGTGACAATATCTGAAAATCATTTATCTAACAAAGGATTTGTATCTAGCCTATCTAAAGATTTCTTACAACTCATAATAAAAAGATGAATAACCAAATTTTAAGACGGATAAAGGTTTTGAAAATATTTCTCCAAAGAAGATATATGAATAACCAACAGGCAAACAAAAGACATGCAACATCAGAGAAATTCAAGTCAAAACCACAAGATACCATTTCAGCCCATCGGGATAGCTGTATTCAAATAGGCAAGCGATAAAAGGTGTTGTTGGGGATGTTGAGAAAAACTGGAACTCTCAGTACAGTACTGGTGGGGATGTAAAATGGTACAGCTGCTCTGGAAACCGGTTCGGCAGTTTTTTAAAACATGAAACATAGAGTTACCGTATGAACCCAGGAATTCTACTCCTAGATATATCCCCAAGAAAAATGAAAACGTATGTGTGCACAGAAACTTGTACACAGATGCTCATGGCAGCATTATTCCTAAGAGTAAAATATTACAATAGTAAAGGTGTAAAAATGGAAATAATCCAAATGTCATTAACTCATCAATGGACAAACATAATGTTGTGTAATTGTACAACAGATTATTATTTATGGCTATCAAAGGGAATGAAGTGCTGGGACACGCTACAACATGGATGAACCTTGAAAATGTGCTACGTAAGAAAAGTCACAGAAGAATACATATTTTATGACTCTATTTATATAAGATACCCAGAACAGGCAAATTATAAAGAAAGAAAATATATCCGTAGTTACTTAAGTGAGTGGGAATTGACTACTAATGCATATGGGGTTTATTTGCGGGGGGACAAAAATATTCTGGAACTAGACAGTGGTGCTGGTTGCACAACCCTGTGGATACACTACAAACCACTGAATTGTACACTTTCAATGGATGAACTGTGTAGTATGTGAATTGTATCTCAGTATGTCTATTTTAAAAAGAAACCCATCAGCTATGGCATTGAGTGAGGACAGCAGGGCCCAACACCTCCCCTGTAGTGAGAACATATAAAACAGTGAAAAAGGAAACTCATGTCTCAAAAAGTGAAGTATTATGAAAGCGGATTCTTTTGGAGTCTTACTACAGGAGGACATGAGCTTTTCTCTTTTGGTCGACTCCTTTTGGTCTGTTCTTTCCACTAATATAAGTAACCTGTAAGAAATCAAGATTCACGTGCTTTCAGAGCATCAATAATTCCTATGTTTTTTAATAAAAAAAAATCTCAACTTCTCTAAGTGTTCCCATCCATAAAAACAAAGTATTAATTAATACCTGCTCTAGGGGTCTCACTGAACTGCTGGAAGGAGCACAGCAGAAAATGGACAGAACCAGGTAGAGGGAAGAGAGTTCAGGGCCCCTCTGTCTGGGTTTCTGGCTTGAGCAACTCTGAAGATGATGGTTATCTTTCCTGAGAGTGAGAGCATTCAACTGAAGGCAGAAATTTGGAAGGAGAGATGTTGGGTTTACATCTGGTTACATTTAAGGTGTTATTTATTTAAGCACTTGGATATGCAAATCTGGAGCTCAGGGGAGAGACTGACACTGGAAAGAAATCTTTAAGAATGATAAATATTTGAGAGGAGGAGATCACTCAGGGATAATATGCAGAGTAAGTAAGGCAAGCAAGGTCCACAGCCAACTCTTCCCAAAAGAGCAGCATTGAAAAGATGGTTAGGAAGTAGCTAGGGAGGAAGAATGAAGCCAGGAAAGAAAACTGTAGAAGACAAAGGAGAAGAGAATACCCACAGTCAAGGCTACGCTGAGGTCAGAGAAGGTAAAGACGGAGAATCATACAACTCACAGGTCCCAGTGACCTTGACTAGAGGATTTCAGAGGAGCACTGGAAGCTGACCCCTCCACAGTAGGATGAGGAGTGAATGGCTAATAAGGAAAAAGAAACTAAAGTCAAAACACACACTTTGCAAAGGCACACCATATGCACTCCTTAAAAAAGAAAAAGTAAGACGACTCTCTCCTGAAGCATCAAAGAATAAGAGAGATTGGGAATCACTCACATAAATAGAACATAAATCCACACTAGTCTGGCCCAATTTAGAGCCACCAGAAATCAACTGAAACAAGATGAATATTCATAGACACTCACCAATTGCCCACACGACACTAGATTGAGAAAACAAGTGTCTGCCTTCAGCTGCAGACATACTCAGGGTCACCCAAACACACAAAGCCCCGCTAAAGTTATTCCCCACTCCCACCACAAAATTTAAATAAATAAAAGAAATAAAACATTCCATTGCAGTTAACTCAGTCACTTAAATCATTTTAGGCTCAAGGTTTTCACCACGGATCTAAAAGACAAAAGAGCAGACAGAATTAATAAAGTACTAGAGACTCCTTAAACGGAACTCAACAAAAGGCCTCATATACAAAGAAGCCTAAGAACCTCAGAGATTAAAATTTCAACTAATTGCCATTTCTATCCTTCAGAAAAAAAGAACACACATTCTCTCTCTCACATGTACCACAGAGATTATTTCTAGAGCCACAAAAGAGTATGCACTACAGCAACACAGCATCACAGCTGGTAAAGGGAAATAGTAATCCTGGGATGGCCAGACAGTATGCATGCCCTTGAGGACCACAGACTTGAAGCCAGCTCTCCGCTGCATATCATGGGGCCTTCAAGACGTCACGAGGACATTCCAAATCGCAGGTTCCTCAGACACAAACTTCTTCAAATACAGTTTCCTAATCACAGGTGGTGAGATACACATGCCAAAATGTAATAGAAGTATACTAAAAAAGCAAACCTGAAACAACAGTAAATTGTTTTCTGTACCTTTAACAGTCACCATGTGGAAGAGGCGAGGGGGAGAGACCCAGGAGATGCGCCGGGTGTCTGCATGGCCCAGCTGCATCTCTGTCCTTCCTTCAGCTCCGTTAGTAAGATATACCAGCTTGTACTCCGTAAGATATAGCAGCATCATTCCCGTAACACTCCCGCTTCGATTTCGTTGGATCTGGGATCTGGCCTCCGAAGGAGGCCTAACTCACAGAGTAAGGGTGAATTCCTTCATTCCTCTGGGATTCCATACTCCCTCCAAAAACAGACGCTCACAATGGACACAGTGTAGTGACAAAACAGTGACATACATAGCCTCCTGGGCCAGAAAGGAAGGGCAGAGCCCTTGGTTTATGCCTCCTTGTAACTACACATCTCTTCCAACACAAGGCCCGACGCTCAGAATGGAGAAAACAGTCAAATTTCACGGGTGCCTGAGTTCATGAGTCAAAGAATGAGCAATGTAGGGTGGCAGCAATATTAGAAGTCTAGGATCAGAGACACTGACCTGGGGTCCTCAGCATGGCGCTGGTAGCTAAAGCTGGCATAATGAAAGAGAGCTCTGAAACAGGAGAGCTGAAGCAGGAGGGGAAAGAGGACGATGACAACAGCGACAAGGGCTGTAACAAAGACCACGATGCCAAACACAGCCACGCTGATTCTATGCCAGGCACTGTGGGAAGTGCTTTACTTCAATTATCTCATTTAAACCTTTGGACAACCCTATGAGGAAGGGACTGCTTTTATCCTCATTTTATAGACAATGAAACTACAACGCAGATAAGGTTCAAAGAAAGGCCTCAATTTTAGAGGATGTTCCTTTTAAGGCGTATTAGAAAAAAAGGAAGTCGTTTTTAAAAAGAGGCCAGGGGTCCCTGGGTGGCTCAATTGCTTAAGCCTTCAACTCTGGATTTCAGCTCAGGTCATGACCTCAGGGTCGTGAGATGGAGCCCCGCGTTGGGCTCCTCGCTTAGCAGGAAGTCTGCTTCAGATCCTCTCTCCCTCCCCCTCCGCATGCTCTCTCACTCTAATAAATTAATCTTGAAGGAAGGAAGGAAGGAAAGAAGGAAGGAAGGAAGGAAGGAAGGAAGGAAGGAAGGAAGGAAGGAA